>NC_091730.1:13443382-13746413 GCF_030179895.1 Drosophila kikkawai
TATTTTTCTTTAAAAACTGCGCACCATAAATATATTTAAAGAATGCACAATGATAAGAATAAAAAAAATATATAAATATCAGTTGAATTCGAGTAAGCAAATTTTTCGCAACTAAGAATCTGCAAATACATGGACAGTAGATAACACAATCTTCCAGGCACTTGAAATTCACATTTATGTGAAGCCCCATTCCATTTTTATTTCCCCACTCGCTATATAGACACAGTGATTAATGCTGAAAATAGCTTCATGCACTTCCCAATTCGTACTTCATTCTAGGGATGGTCTTAAATAATCGATGTTTCTATAAAAAGTCGATATTTAAATGGAAATGTCGATAAGAATTTGTAGTGTTAAATCATTTACAGAATTATTGGTTTTTCAATATTTTTATAATTATTTTTATTAAAAATAGATCCATGTATTTCCTAATTTATGATTTATTCTAAAGTGTAGCTTAAATAATTAAAAATTCGATACAAATCGATTTAGTTAATATTTCGGTCAGAGCTTTTTAAATTACCTAAAAAGTAATAAGACTGAAAATATCTCCCAATTGATACTTCTTTTAACCTTAAAATTCGTTAAATATAGTACCATTCTCAACAGGGAATTAAATGTCAATTCTAAATTTTGTTTTATATTTTAAACAAAAGTACAAAAAAATTTGTTAGTTAATTCAATTGACAACATTTACAACAAAATAATATTCTTTATAGTCGAACATCTCCAAGTATATTTGTTTTTTCTAGCACCCCCGCTATATACCACCGATATCGGAAGAAACATGTGTTAATCTAAAGAAATCTAATGTGCTTAACCTTGAGTGTGGAGTGGAGTCTTGATTTTTATACTGAGAGCGAGCAAGGAGGAGTGCCACACACAACAACACACACACACACACACACTGGCGTGTGGAATTCCAACTTAATCTGTGGGGCGGCGGGTCTTATCAATGCGAGAATGGGTGACAAACGACAGATAGTCTATTGTAGAGCGTGTTTCGTTACGTACATAAACACACAGACATGGCCGTCCAACTGCCACCAGTTAGCCAGTTAGGCAGTTAGCCAAGCTTGCTAGCCAGTTGTTGTTGTTGTTTCTAGAGTGTTTGCCCAATAAATTCCATCCAGATGAATACGGTAAGTGAACTTAGAAACTAGGGAAGTTTGCTGCCAAGTTTTCCTCGCACACTCGAGCGGCTAGCGGCGGAGCGATAATTAAAAATAACTCTCTCAATACGGCAGCCAGCCCCCTGGAAACAGTTTTCCATTACCTGATGAAATGGCCAAAGGCTAAACAAAAGTGTGAATGCACTTGAAGTTACCTAAACTTATGCAATTATCCAAAGGTCAGGCTCTGTTTGGTGAAAGAATTTATACCAAGAAAGAGGTTGACCTTTATTCAAAAATCTTTAAAAAATATAATTGAAGCCTTTTAAATATTTAAAAATATTTTCTGTATATTTACTTAACTATTTCTTTGATTGTAATTCAAGTAAAAAATTTCTCCAAGTGCTGGCTTACCCCTAAAAAATGTGGCCCTTGACTAACCCACTAAGTGAGCTATTTTAGCTCCAACTCCCCTTAGGTTAGTTACTAGGGGTGGCTAAGTTACTTTTGGCCTAGAATTTCCCAACTTCCTGGGTTTGGGTTATGTCACCATACCATTTCCAAAGTTTGTTGTGGCAAATGCAAATGTGAAAGGAAATGAAAATGGGGGGGAAATGGCTGGGCGGAAACACTTTCCTTTTATTTTATGGTGGCTGGCCTTGACAGAGGTTTTTTGACGATAGAGTTTCCTTTTATATTGATGACGAATTCAGACCACAGACCTCAGACGTCAATAAATGATAAATAGACTTTGCTCCACTTGAGTTTTCGCCGTGTTTCTTGGGAAGGAATTTATCAGGGGCAATTCTCAAAAAGAAAAGAAAGAGGAATGCGAAAAAAGATTCTGTGGCCATGACATTGCAGACTTGGCCGAGTGAAAGGCGTGTGGGGGAAACTCTTGATAAACGCTGTTCTATTTATGCTCTGCTAAATATCTTTTGCGGGCAAACAGGCTCACGTCATTTCTTAATTTGATTGCCGAGCACTCGAAAGGGGGCCTGAGTTTTCTTAATCTATTATTTTCATGCACTGGCATTATCAAGAAATGGGACTGCTTAAAATGTATAAAAAGAAAAGGGAGCAACCGAAAGTCAGACTCTGAATGAGATTTCTGTTAACGAATTAAAAACGCATAAGCCAAGTCAAGGAATCATTTATAAATTCATTTAAATTCCTTAATAGTCTTTACCTTTATTGAACTATTTTTATTGTATTTATATTTCATAAACAATGAGTTGTGAATACAAGAAAAGCAGCTGGTTGCCTTAAGGAAATACCTTTTAATTACGTTTCATTTATTTTTGCACATCAACTATTCTTAAAGCTGTTAAACAATAATATTTACCTTTTCATTAACATTGAGCTGCAGAAATAAGAAATCCCCCTGACACTCTTTTATATAATAACATTTATTTCTTTCAATCTGAATAGATTTTCTGCCACAAGGCAAATCTCATTAATTATGGATATAACCGCTTTTATGTTTAATTAGCGGTGAAGTGCAGAAATCAGTCAACCAGTTTAATGCCAAATTCCTTGGCCATGAATCATATAGTTTGAAATGTGGAGCATAAACGATTTGAAAGTCATGGCAGTATCTCCGGGGTTCAATGATGATAAAAATAGAAGACATCCATGGGATATAGCTGTGCACCTCAATCCCCACCAAACAGATAGGCGTCTAATCTGGATGGATGTGTATCGCGCATAGGTCCCATGCCAAAGCCATTAGTCATTCCCAGAGACTTAGTCATGGACAGGCATAAATATATATTGATGTATTTGCCCCTGTTTAATGTACTCTGGCTATGTGTAGTACGCCTTTTGCTTTACTTTATTGAAATATATTTCTTGCTTCTCACGATCGTCTCATCACCTCGGCATCCACGCTGGCCCGGATCAGGGTGATGTTCCTGCTCAGCTGGAAGGCCAGTTTCGTGTTGAACCTCATGTCCGGCATGTAGGCCGGAAAGTGATCCGGATTGAGGGCAAAGTGTGTGGAGGTATAGTTTACATTCTGCGAAAAGAGAGATATGATATGGGGGAAAGCGATTTGGGTTTCATTCAGACTTTATTCCTTTCGCTGAAAGCGAGAGCGAGCTGGCTTTCTCTGTGTTTCAGTTAATACGCAATTGATGTGTTTATACGTATCTATGCTTATTTATATTATTTGTGTTTATTTGTTTATTTGTTCCTTAATGGCAGTGGCGGTGTGTGTATTTTTGAACAATCGTATAGATAGCATTGCTTATTTGAGACAAAATTTTAAACTAATTTGTTGCTCTGTTTATGCACGGCTCGTAAAGATAAAGATTATGGGAAATTTTTTCATCAGATTTCAAACTGTGAGTAGGTCAGAAATGGTTTGTTTGCAACGCCTTCTTCAAAGGTTTAATCAGGTGTTTAAATTGTTTCTGGCTGTTAAGTAACCTGCTTTGGCATTTTTTGTGCTGTTTTAACGAGTTACGGAATGTTTGTGGAATGTTTAACTGGATTTGTATAATTATTCATGGTGGTAAAAAGTTATACACAACATTATATAATAAAAATAACAAAAGCAAAGTGATTTAAAAGGTGAAATTTTGTTTTACTTGTAATTTATCTTATTATTATTGTGCTCTCAGTTCATTGGCCTGTAATTAATATCATCTTTTGTGGTTATTTCGAAGCCCTAAAATATATTAAATTCAATACGATTCTGTGCGGTCAACACAATACTATTTACTGAGGTCAAAAGAACAAGTTTCTTCAAAGGAAAAAAGTCGCTTTCTGTGATGTATTTGTGCATTTACTTAATGCATTGCTACGTGCTTTGATTCGCCAATATAATTTGCTTGATTGATTTATAAAAGTGATTAGCTTTTGAAACTCACCGCCAATAGGGGACATGCATCTGGATAGTTTCCGGATTGCAAAAGCTTCTTGAGAACCGCATTTAGAATACGATTCTTGCTGCGAAATCCAATGAGGTGACATCCATCCACTCGAATCTTGAGCAGCTGCTGGACGAATCTCTCCCGGCGGTTGAGCACCTGACCCACACTCAACTCCACCCACATCTTGTGGACAGGACGGCGCAGCAGGAGCAGGGTGTTGAGGAAATTCCCTTGGCGCTTTGGCATCTCAACTATGTCGCACGTAAAGTCCTCCGTTGTCGCGGGATCAATAACCGAGCAGTTTATTTCACGCCAACGTATCTCGAAGTCGCGCTACAAGTGGGTGAGGTAGCCCATTAAATAAATGCGCATCATATGCTGCCGAGTTTATAAACTTATAGTCTTAGTCACGGTTTCCCCAGCAACAAAAGATCTTTCGATCCCCCAACTGCATCTAATTTCGTTTCATGGCATTTTTTCGTACACATAAAAAGAGGTTTACAGTCGAACTTCTTTTGGTTGAATTTAATATTAATATTTTAACAAATATTTTCTATGTTTGTCATCAAAAGGAAGTGCATTTATTTGCGGTTATATTTTCTTTATCTTGAAGTAAAACGTATAATATTATTATTTTATTAGTTCTTTAGAATTATTCTATTCCCGGAACTCAAGATAAGGATTATCTATGATTTTTTGTAGGGCTTGGGTTCGATTTCATACACAGGCATCCTCAATAAATGAGTAATTGAAAATAGTAAAAAGAAAATGTAAACAAATACATGAATAATTCTAAGTGTTTTATGAAAACACTTCGACTTTTTAAAGAATTTTTTTAACTAATTATACTTAAAATAAACATTATTTCCATTTAAACTTTCAGGAATATTAATCAAACTCTTCTTTTTTGGAATTATTAATATTTTTTATGTGTTTTAAAGACATCAAATAAAATATTTCTTTTATTTATGACTTTCAAGAGCTTCTTTGAAAATATAAAAATCTCATTTAAATTCTTTAAAAATTCTTAAAAATAAAATACCTGTTTCTAATTATTATTTTCTCATATATAAATATATTTTATTACATATTCCAACAAGTAATAAACACTCTAAGATTTCTTTTAAGTGGCTTATAGTTATTTTTTACGTACGGTTGCCAACGTTGGCTGCCACAGAACGGAGAGTACTAGGCAGCATAATAATCCCAGCGGAAAGGCGTCAGTCATCGTACTAACGAGCCACAAAAAAGACACATTGCTGCGGCCCCAGTGCAGTAATTATTAAAAAATAATTATTATTATTATTTTGTATACAAAACATATATATATTTATATATAAATTGAATATATCAGCGCACATCTGTTCGTTTGCTCTCGTTTCCTGTAGTGGGGCCGAGGGGCTTTCGGGTAAGCAGGGTTACTTTTTTTTTTGTCATTAATCAGACATTTCACGCTGTCCCGTATAATTTAATTGTAATTGTGCAATTTGTAGAAAATAATGCGAAATAATCACCGGGGGGACAACCATGCATACTTGCCTCCCCCCAACAGAAATTCAAGGCATTTCTGCTTTTTTATTTTCAGTTTTTGCATATTGAATAATTTGTGAAGTCGTGTGGCGGTTGCTTATATTGTTTGTTTATTTCAGTAAAAGGAAAAATGTGGGTTTAATTAGATTTTTTAGATAATTATGGCATTGTTTATTGATATTTGAAATATATTTTTGGCAAAGACAGCCTGAGGTTTGGACTTCCATTTTCTTAAAATCTTAAAAAATTGTTTAATTAAATTTATTGGCTTTTATCTCTACATTTATCTTTTTAAATTAAATACTTTAATAATGTTTTTAGTCTTTCAAAGAGTTAAAAGTTGTTGAAGTGCTGTACATTTTGTATTCAAACGTATTTCCTTATGATTTTCTATCCCCCTTCTATAAGGTTTTAATATTTTAAATATTTTTGTTATAACCCCACGTTTTTTTCTGCTCAATGCCAACCCAATTTATTAATAACTCATAATATATTTGAACAGAAAAAGGTAACTGACTCGAGTTGTGACACGCATTAGTTAATTCCCTGTTCCATTTGGCGCGTTTATGTACCTTTCCCCCATACGGCCAACTTGGGTTTGCACTTATAATTAATGGTGTGCGCTGTATATTTTTGCCTAGTGTAGGGTAGCCCCTCTACTATAATTGATCTATAATTAAGATAAGGTTTACTACGCCTGTCGCTGCCGGCTTAAACGGGGCCGAACCGCAAAAAAAACGAAAATAAATAAATAAAAAATGTACGTATAAAAAAAAAGAAAGCGGTGCTCATACGAAAATGTTTTGTTTACGCAATTCTAACGTATTAGTTGGCCACTTATAAACTTTGGTTAGGAAAAAAAATCAAAATGTGGAAATATTAGCAAAAGGAAGGAACGCTAATGGTAATGCCAGAGCCATGAAGTTGGGTGACCCGAGTTGAACAGAGCTGAAATGGTTTCTTAATTGGTACTGTGGCTATGCGGAAGGAGGCCAAAAAATCTGGAGTGACGAACGCCTATTTGCTCTATGTATATGCCGGCGATTAAATTAAATCGCATAAATTACGCTTACTTACGAGGCGACGCGTGAGAGACGTTCAAAATAAGATTGATTGCGTTTTGTTTCGGTTCGAAATACATTCGAAATTATACTTCTGATTACCGGCGGGGTCTGATGTCACATTTTTCGGCAGGCAATACACGGATTATATTGCCGTTTAACTCGAGTGTGATTAAATCACATCTGTCATAGTTTATTTTAATTTTTTGTCGTAGTGGCTATTGTTTATGATCACCAAAGTGAAAATACAGTGCGGTTAAATAAAAGAATTAATGCGAAAATAAATTGTGCTTAAATACAGATGAATTAATGAATTATACATGCTTCGCTGGAATTTTATTTCATTAACTAAATATTATTGAATGATTGTAGTTACAATTGTATATTTTCTTATGGGGTAATAAATATAAATAATGTATAGAAGTTATAAATAAAATTATTTATATATATAAAAGACATAAAACAATTGCTTGATAAGCCTAAACTTGAAGCTTATTAGCTTTCTTACATTTTTAAAAATAACTTTAAACCTGTAAATATTTTTCTGACCCAGCACAACTACTTCCTTTCTTATAATTTTTTTATATGTGATTTTGTATAAATGAAATATTTTTATTTACATAGGGAATTTGTGATTGCAAAAGCATTTTGGATAAATGCAAAGCTTTGTTTTTATAAAAAAGCGATTCTGCGAAATTTTATGGGGATCGGAAGCGGACACACGGTTGAAAATTTCAATTTCAAGGGAAAAGACTCAAGTTCCCTGGTTCCTTTACTTATTTTTCTTGTCATTTGAAAGTGGTCTTTATATAAAAGAAATTTTTTAAATGTACTAAAAAGAATTCCTTAAAAGTAAACCTGGCAGTTTTCCCCATGAATCATCATCATATTAATTACTGTGATTCATGGCTAGTAAATCACAGTTTAACGAAAAGCTGTCTATCTGGTTTTTTTTAACTTTACTAAAGTCACAGTTTTATGACTGCCATAATGACCAGAGTTCGCTTAAAATGCCATAAAATGTACGAAAATATGATAATGCCCGCTGTGAACATTAGATTCGCCATCAGCAAATTATCAAAGAGACAATTTCTCAATGTTCATGGTGATTGACGTGAATGGGTAAAACAAAAGCTGAAAAGCTAAATGGGGAAAAATGAAATAGTGTGTACGTTTTGCTTTTTTTTTTTTTTTGAACGGTCTCTAATTACTCCATCAACTGCGGGTCTTCGTCGCCAGCAAGCCACCACCACCTCTGCGGCGGAAACCTCTTGTCCCCCCGAAGACGACCTTTCAAATAGTAGTTAAAAGTAGACGACGACCTCCTCCTCTTGATTTTTTTTTTAGTTTTTAGTATTTTCTCGTGTAATGTTTGTTTTGTTTTTGTTTTTTGTTTGGTTTAAGTAACTTTGCATGTCAACGAGCGTGTCAGGAAAAAATGCGAAACAAAAATAAGCGACTGCTAATTGTACTGAAATTTATTTTCGCTCTGCGGTGCGACGCGTATCTGTATCTGTAGTAGCTGTATCTGGTTTTTGTGAGCTTGTGAGCTGTGCTCCTCTGCTCCTCGCTGCCTGAATTGCATTTTTGCATGCCGGCCTTCGGCTGTAGATCAATCAAAAAGAAATATGGATCGCCTCGTTCGCAGCTTCAAAGTCTCCGTATCGGTTGTGTATCCGTGTATCTGTGTATCTGTATCCGCGTCTGCCTGGCTCCCTGGTGACGTAAGTGGGCAGTAGCACTTCTCTGCTGGTGCTCCCCTATATAATCGTCATAATCACAATTATAATCATCGCCTTCGTCGCCAGAAATCTCCGCTAATGAGCCCCGACCCATTTATGAGGCGGATATGTGCTTAGGTAATTTGCATCGAATTCTTTTTTTTTTTTAACCTTTGGAACCTGGAAACCTTCTCCACAATACCACACCGTGTTATGTCTGTTTTTTATTTGTATTTTTTTTTTTTTTTTTTTTTTTTTTTGCTGACCCACAGGCGATAAAAAAATATTACTATTCGTTTGGGTCAATAAACTCGCAGTGCAAAGCAACCACCACACGAAAAAAATATATATATTATAACAAATAAATGAATCGACAGAGAGAAGAAAGCAAAATACCTTGCACATGTACAATTTATTGACCAGCTAAGCATTTAAATATATATAATTCTGAAAAAAAAAACGTACTTTGCCAGAAACTAGATTCAGAATGAAATTTTTTACATTTTTTGCTGAGCTTATAAGGAAACTTAAAGCCCATTTAATACATATATCTGATTGTTTTTCAATTTAAAAATTAATTCTGAAAAACATATTTTGCCAGAAACTAAATTCACATTGAAATTGTTTTGACTTTGCTGAGTTATTGCAAGGAATCTCATAACCATTTTCTTACAGTTATTATATTTTATTGTTTTTTATTTTAAAATCCATCATAACTGTATCAATTTCTTTATATTTTTTATTTTAATTTGAATTATATTTTATTTTTAATATTTTTTGACAAATATTCCCAAATATTTCCTAACTTCTTCAGGATTCTTCTCTATGCTTCTCAATTTTTTATTCATATATTTTGTTTATAGGACCCATGCAAAAATCCTAATAAATATGTATATTTAAAATTTATGAATAAAATGATCAATAACAAAGCGAAATTCCTGAGGTATTCAAATGTTTTGTTATTGATTCCAACACGCACAGTTACTTGTAATGTTCAGGGCCCCTAACTGCGCTTCTCAAATTCATGTTAAACGATTTCAATCGGTTGAGTTCCCTCAGCCTGTATTTCTATATTTCTAAATAAAATGATTAATAACAATGCCAAAATTCCAGAGGTATTTCCAACACTCTCCTCTTATTGATCCCTGCACGCACAGCTCCCTGACATTCTCAGCGCCCTTCTATGCGCTTCTCAATCAAACGAATACGGGCACGCACACATGACCACACTCATGAATAATTGCCCCGTCTGGTGGCTGTCATATAGATCGTTCCGACCTGATAGCAGAAGAATATAGCCGCAACGCCAAAGCAACGACTTATATCTATTTTAAATTACGTTCAATTAAATGCGCTTCACCTACAAAGTCTGCGACAAACACAGCACAGTACACAGAAGTGACGTCAATATCGAAAATACTTTGATAACCTTCGATCGCGATCGGGAAGAGTTATTGTAACCATTTTTGATGCGACGCATTTTTGTAACAAAAGTTTACCACACCAAAAAAAAATTGATAATACCGGCAATTGGGGGCAATATTGATTCAATGAAACGATCGATCCATATCGATCCATCCAATAAGGGAAGAGGCACAAAATCATTTGGGTTTGTTTCATACTGCAATTGTTTTTTTTTTTGTGACTTTTGTTTGTTATTGTTATACCCATTGCCATTCCCCCATTTTTATCGCTCCGGCGCCTTCTTCCCCCTTTTTATAATTCAATGATAAAATGTCAAAAATCAATAACCATAAATAAATGATAAACGAGATTGTCACTCTCGCCGTACTTTGTATTCCACCAAAAATAAATTTCATTTCTTGTCGTTTGTTTTGATTGGGTTTCTGCTTTCCTTGGAGTAATTTCCCCCGAGTGTGCCTAATCAAATTGCAATTTTTATAAATTTACCTCAAGATTTATTGAATAATTAATTCAGGGCTATATAGTTTGCTGTCTGGAATGTGATTTTTCAGATCGATCGTTCAGTCGATCGATCGATCGATACTAATATTGAACTTGAAGGGCATTCAAATCAGTTCGAAAATTTTAAGGGTCTTGAGGTTTGAGGTATTCGATTTCGATTCAAAGTACAATTCATTTTATATAAATTTATACAATTTTTACAATATATCTAGCTAATTGTTTATTTTATTTAAATTTCTTTTCCAGCTCTGCCGATAATCGACTTGGATGAAATCCCACAGACAAACCCCTGCCCTTCGGACAGCCAGAGAAATGACGCCCTTGAGAGTTGCACCTGCCTACCTTGTCCCGAGATGCCGACATGCAGCCAGGTGCTCATCGAGGTTCATCCCGGCGATGGGAAGCCTGGCAGCTGTTGTCCCCACTACGAATGCAGAGACACGGAGCCCGTCTGCAATGGTACCAATGTCACGTACTTCCGCGATAAGTGCACCAAGTGCGAATCCTGCAATTTCCATGCCATTCCCTGTATACAATTCTGTGACCCGTCCGTGGTAGTCAGCAACTGCCTGACCAAGTCAAACGAAACTGCGGTCCCCCTGGGCGGCACTTGGACGGAGGATTATGGATGCACTTTGTGCAGATGTACTTTGGATGGCGAGCCCGATTGCCAGGCCACAGAATGCCCGCGCGTGTACTGTGATTGGCCCATTAGGAGGGAGGGGGAGTGCTGTCAAACATGCCCGGATGAGAAACTGGTAACACCAACACCACCTCACATCTTGATCCTCCAGCCGTATTCGGGTCCAACCAGAGGACCTGAAATAGAAACTGTGAGCTCGTCAGCATCACCTGGAAGTTTCCCATTGATTCCGGATATTCTAGCACCGTTCAGAACGACTTATTCCGATTTCTATGAGCTGTCCAGTAGCACCACCGAAGCCGAGGTTAGCTCTGACCCAGCGGAGGACATCGCCTCATCGGAAGCGCCTCTGCAAGAGAACAGCTCCACAAGAGACCTGGAAATGAGCACAGATTCAAGCACAGATTCTTCGATTGTATCTCCAACAGATCAGAGCACGACGAATGGTCCAGCTTCTACTAGCGAGGCTTCGCCTTCAACAGTCTCCGATTTCACAGCTTGGACAAGTCAGAGTCCGACTGATACCACTGGATCAGAGCAGAAATCAACTTTTGGGCCCAAGGCACAGACACCGGAGTCAACCAGCCAGGTCAAGGTGCCCAGTGAGGAGAAGGTTTCCCGGGACGCCAGGAATAATACAGAACATCGCCCCTATATATCCCAGGATAGATTTGATACCCTTTTTATATGGATTTCATCCGTGTTCGGAGCAATATTTTTGGTTTTCTTCGCGTGGCTTATTTGTAAGATGTGTAGGAGTGGCAAGAAGGTGAATGGCAACTATCACGAGGTCTCTACGCAGCAGCCCCAGGAGGTGTGCAATCTGAAGTCCTTCGATGAACCATCGCATCGAAAATAAGGCTGCTTTCAGAGATGAAACGAAGCATAAGTTGTGATTCCAGCACAGAGAAAAATATATAGTATCAGTACACTAGGTTGCCATCTCAGATTATTATATTATATTATTGGTAGCACAACATATAAATATTCATTTCGAGATGGTAAAAACGTTAATTTATTAAGTTAGATTTTGTTACAGTTAAGTGCTAATTTAAATCTTTTTTTTCTCTGTGTGATTTCCATCCCGCAGACTGATTTTTGATCTTGACAAGCTTTCATCTAGCTTCCGCTAGAGAAAATAATACCAAAACAGTGGAAGAAGTCTGCATGTTAATAATACTTAGAAAAAGGAACTAACTTCATTGAGAGCATTTTGAATGGATTTCACAGAATTTAAGGACTCTGTTCCCCTTCCTTATCGAAGGATAGTCCACACAGACATTGAAAGAAGCGAGCCGATCGAGCAAATAAGCGAAACTTCATGCGTTAACCCACACACACCCACATATTGATCTTAAGACTATTGCTCAATTATCAATTAATTAGAGTGATTAAGTTAAGCGGTAATCGAGACAGTAATGTGATAGCTCTAATTATCAAAAGTGAGAAGATCATCGTCAGAGAACACACAAAAGTAAACGTAATTGGAAAGTATTAGTAGGAAACACATTAGTTTGATTTTATATTATGATTACTGATCGAAACGCACTCACTCACTCACTGACTCATTCATTAATTTAATTTAATTTAATTTGTAGAAACATCGGACATACTTAGTTAGTTTTCCCGCAACGCATCCACTACATTCATTCCTTTGTAACCATTCTATTATTATAACCTAGACATTTATTCTACGACAAATAAAGCGATAAAAAAAAACCAAAGTTAAAGAAAAACAAAAACCAATTTCGTGTTGTTATTGTTTAAGACTTGGGTTTTGGTATTTATGGGGTTTTAGATATATGGAAATGTTTTCATAAAGGAAATATTGAATTCGTAAATCAAATAAATACATTTTTTTTTTTTTTGAAAAAATGGTGAATGAATTTGGAAAATTCAAGAGAATATTTTGAACTTTACACTAAATTATGTGCAATATTATTTTCCTTCCAAATTAAAAAAATATTTATTAAAAAATTTACAGACTTTTGTTTTATTTACATCTTATAGTTACAGCTTAACAGATTTCAATTTCTCAACTACCTCGCGCATCACATTCGCCATTGGTGAGTCTGGCAGTTCATCCAATACGGAGGCAGTTGTGCCTGCCAAGACACCAACTCGTGGATCTATGGGCAATGTTCCCAGATGGGGGATATCAGCGTACTTGGCCAGCTCAGAGCCCCCGTTCGAGGAGAAGATGTTTGTACAGCAAGAGCAGCTGGGGCATACAAATCTGAGAGAATTCAAAAAAATAATAAAGTTTGCAAGCCTACGATTCCCTCTGAAATCCTTCCAAGTAATAAATTCGACTTACCCACTCATATTTTCTATGATACCCATGATCCTGATGCCAGTCTTCTTGCAAAAGGTGATTTCCTTGCGCACATCATCCAGGGCCACCTCTTGCGGCGTGGTCACGATGACGGCTCCATTGCATTGCATCTCCTTGAGGCACTCCATCACGGTGATGTGCTCATCCGAAGTGCCCGGTGGCGTGTCAATGATCAAATAGTCCATCGCTTCCCATTTCACATCGGTGAGGAACTGCTTGATCATCATGGTCTTTTTGGGACCACGCCAAATGACGGGATCTTCGCGGTTCTTCAACAGAAATCCAATGGACATCACGGCCAGGGTTTTCGATTCATCCGTGTAGATGGGAACCCAGCCCTCATCGCACATGAATATCTCGCGTCCTTCCAGTCCCAACAAATACGGAACACTCGGTCCGCACAAATCTACATCCAGTAATCCCACCTACAGGGTTTATCGGAAAATCAGTTTGTCATGTTTTTGTGATGAAATTAATTGTCACTCTCACCTTATATCCCATATTTCGCAGGGCCAGCGCCAACTGTGTGCTTACAGTGGATTTTCCTACTCCTCCCTTTCCGGAGAGCACGGCAATAATATTATTTACTTGTTCCAGCAGCATTTTTAATGTTTTGTTTAAGGAGCCGCACGAAATCAATAGAATTTCATGGATTTCTTTTTGGTCAACAAGTGCCATCAGCTGTTTCGCCAGGGCTGAAGGGGTAGGGTGGTTCCGGTTTTCGTTAGTTTTAAGTGATTATTCAATCGGTTCTTTTAATCACACATAACAAAATAATACTTTATAAAATACATGATACTTGCGGTAAATAATTAATTAATTATTACAAAAATAAATATTTTATATTTTAAAGTGAAAAAATTTATTTATACTAGAACATTTGGATTATTATTTGTATTAGTATAATATGTTTCTATTCCGTTTACATTTATCAAAGCATAATTTATTTCTAAAATTTAATAAACCATTTAATTAAAAAAAATTCCCATATTAATTATAGTGTTTTTACGAATCAAAAATCCGGAACACCCCATTTCCGCACCCCATCTGGCAACGGTCCCTTATCAAGCTGAGAATGTGGCTGATCCGGCAACGCCACCCCGCCGGCAAGTGTCGATTTTTATTGGTCCAAGTCGGCGCAGCATGTTTAATTGACAACAACGGCCCGCTACTGGCAAATGATAAAATAAACGTGCGCCAAACAAACACAAAACGAGGCTCCAGGACCAGGGCCAGGACCATAGTACCCGTTGCAATCCGATCCGGTCGCCAGCGAGGCCGCGGCAGTTAGGGGAAGCCAGAGAGCCGCAGAGAATCGAATGTTGCGCAACCTTCAGTCCCCGCATGCACCTGAGCAGCCCCAACAACGACGGCGACGACGGGAAAACAACAGTCAGAAGCAACCAACCACCGGGGCCATTGCCGCCTAACAACAACCACATCACGCCATCGCTTACATCTGATAATCGAATTTAGCGTTTGGCGATGAAGAAACGCTCCAGTTCACGTGGCACCCCGCCCGTCGGCGAGGGCGACCACCCTCCGACATCATCATCATCATCAACATCAGCTCCCTACAAACCGGGGGCGGCCAGTGCCCCGGCCACGCCCACAAAGGGACGGAGGGATGGTAGCGATGGCAGCGGTAGCAGTGCGGGAGCCAGACGAAAGCGAAAGGAGGAGATCGCCCAGACCTTTGTCATAGTCAATGAGCGGCCCGTGGACGATATATCCTTGGACTTTTTCTACAAACCGCACACGATCACCCTGCTGGCAGTGTCCGTGCTGGCCGTGATGTACTTTGCTTTCGTCAGGTGAGATTGAAATAGATGTCTAGGTATTATGGTCTTGATCCTTGATCCTTTGGTCAAAAGGGGTTGTCTTAATTTAGAGTTTGGAGTGTTAATTCATTCGAGATCTTGAGAGAGTCAAAGGTCTCTCATTATCTCTAGGGAACAATTTAACTGCTTTAACCCTTGCCCTCATGAATTGAGATGATGATAACAAAGAATCCGGGAGTTACCTACATAAAATAGCCTTAAAAATATGAGAATATTCAATCTACTCGAGTATCTATAAAAGTAATGAATATAATTTATACTTTGCCTTTGAAACGCAACAGACAGACAACCGAAATTGAAGATCTGTATGTGGCACACAATTTAACCCTCTATGGGTCCACGTGACATGACTATAACATACCCAAATTTTGCCTTAGATAAGTTTTTTCAATTACTTTTGTGATGCAATCTTGTACCTTATACATTTTTCTGTTATCTTTTCAAGATATTTAAAAAACTGAAATTGTATCTCTATCTTTGGTTTATCAAAATGAATTTTTTGATATTTACTTGTTACCTAAGAGAGAAACTCGAATTACATAAATGAAACCCTTTTACATAATTCCCTAATCATATACAGTTTTTATTATATAAACAAGCACAATCATAAATATGTTTAAAAGTCGCATTCATATTTTTTTGAATCAATAAGACCCTCAATCTTTTCGCTTATCATGTTAAAAGCCTAAAGAACAAATAATTCCAATCAAAAATCTGTACCACGTGCGATCTGAGAACACAATTTAGTTGTTGTACACCGGGTTAAGCACTTGAAAGTATCACGAACACACTGCCAAATGTGTCAACTGAGACAGCCGAAGGTTCAAAGAGCCAAAAAAAAAGTATTATATATACATGCGCTAGAGTATAAATATAATATATATGGAACTAGAACTAAAACACAGACGTAATGTACTCGCCGACTGTGTTCACATCATCATGCCATTGACCCCCAAAACCCCAAACGAAAAAAACGTGCTATGCTGATAAGGAATTCTACTACTATGACCAATATGGAGACCAAGATCAGCCACTTAGCAGTGTTATTATCTCGTTACAGGAATGAGGCGAACGTGGATGAGAATCTCTGGGCGGGCCTGCTGTGCATTGTGTTCTTTTTCCTTATCGTCTCGGTGATTGCCTTCCCCAATGGACCCTTTACACGGCCACATCCCGCCGTTTGGCGAATACTATTCGGTTGTTCCGTTCTGTACCTGCTTACGCTACAGTTTCTTATGTTCCAAAATTATCCGACCATCAGGAGTATATTCTATTGGATCGATCCAAAGTTGAAGAACTTTCATATCGATATGGAAAAGGTAAGTATTCCCTATTAAAGTAAATGAATATATTGATTAAATGTTTGGGTTTTCCTAGGAATATGGCGTCAATTGTTCGGATATCAGTTGGGATCGCGTCAAGGGCCACTTGGATGTCTTTGCCTGGGGCCATTTCTTGGGCTGGGCATTCAAGGCCATCCTAATCCGTCACATGGGCATTTTGTGGGCCATTTCGGTGATGTGGGAAATCACCGAGATCACCTTTGCCCATCTCCTGCCCAACTTCATTGAATGCTGGTGGGATGCTCTTATTCTCGATGTGATCATTTGCAACGGTCTGGGCATCTGGATGGGCCTTAAAATCTGCCAGATCCTGGAAATGCGAGAGTACAAATGGGCCAGCATCAAGGATATATCCACAACGACTGGCAAAATCAAGCGTGCCATGCTACAGTTTACACCGGAGAGCTGGTCAGCTATCCGCTGGCTAGATCCAAAGTCCACGGCCATGCGATTTGCTGCGGTTATCCAGTTAGTGATCTTCTGGCAGGTCACCGAACTGAATACATTCTTCTTGAAGCACATTTTCGAGATGCCGCCGGATCACTTTATAGTGATTGGACGCCTCATATTCATTGGACTCTTTGTGGCGCCCTCGGTTAGGTGGGTACAAATAAGTGAGGCAAAGTACCGGAAAATAGTAGTTAATGTTTTTCTCCTACTTGCAGGCAATATTATGTTTATGTCACCGATACGCGCTGCAAGAGAGTCGGCACCCAGTGTTGGGTTTACGGCGCCATTATGGTCTCCGAGGCCATTCTGTGCATTAAGAATGGCAAGGAGTTGTTTGAGCGCACGCAAGCCATCAACATTGTCCTGTGGCTGACGATCCAAGTGCTAATCTCGGTGGCATTCGTCTATCTGGCAGTTTGGTGGCAGGTAAGTCTATTGTTAGTATATTCTATTGCATATTTATTGAAAATACTTTTGTTTAACCAGCAACGGCAGCTAAAAAAGGTTTCCTCGACACCCACGAAAAGTAAAGGAGGTAATAGTGCAGCCCACTCATCTTCACCATCGAAAGGTAGGTCTTTTAAAATTTAATATAGCAGGCAACATAAAAAAAGGAAAATTACTAGGGATTAATTTATATTTATGTATTTTATTTATTTTCAAAAAGTAAAGTTAATTACTCAAAATACATACAAATATTTGTAATATTTGTTCCCCTTTAATGTTGCCTGCTTTATTATGTTAATTAACTTTTCTTTCTGCACTCACCACTGACTTTCGTTATTTTATTGGCTCAATTAAATGGTAAACGATCTCTCTAAACTTTTCTGCTCTCAATTTGAATTCTCCTTGCGCTCTCTCCCCCCTTTCTCTTTCGTATCTCTCTTTTTCTCAATAAACAAAAAAAGCACAAATGCCAAGGAGTAAATCCATTGAGGCCCCCAGCACAGCGCACTACGATATTAAAATTAAAATAGTCTAAGCCATTATTATTGTTAACTCTTTTATATACGCAACATTTTCGATCTAAATCTTTTTTATTTCACTTTTCTAGGTAAATTGTCGCCGCAAAAAGAGAAGAAATTAAAATAAGAACTCGATTGATATTTAAAAACAAACAAACTTTAAAGCTACAGAAACAAAGTGGATGAGGCCATTCATATTCTATTCTATTCTAAAAAAACAGAAACCAAAAGAGAATTATGTACATACACTTAAAGAAAACTGTACTGATTAAATTAAATACATAACGTGTAAATATATATATGTATGTATAAAAGATATATATTATATATATATATATTTATTTAAAAGACAAACCAAGAAAATGCTTGTTAATAATGCTCTACTTCTCTAGATTAATACAGATAATTTCATTGTCTTAGCTTAAGTTACAAACCGATCTATGTACAGTGCCATCGATTCTAGACCTCAAAGCAGGCAGACACGGTCTTCTTGACCGCATCTCGGGCATAGGGGATGTACGATAGCGAGTACCAGGTCATGGCCAGGGATTGGATGATAATGAATATAAGCGTAAGTCCAGCTTTTTTCAACTAAAACAAATGAGGAAATGAAAATAAATTAAATGAAAGTCATAAATAATAAATCAAATTAATCTAATTAAAGCTTAAAAATGGAATTAAAAATTTTTCAATATGATTTAAATTAGTCTTTGTTTACGTAATATGATTGAAATGGGAGTAAATATTTAGAGCTTTGTGTTTTAGGCAAAAATAATAATTTAACGATTCTTCTAAAACTTCAAAATTTAAATAAAATAAATTTGGATGCCCTAATCGAAATAAATAAAAATCATAATCTACCACAATGGCTGAAATAAACGTCATAATAATTGCGGCAATCACAATGCAGGTGGCTATCAGACGAGTATCGGCAAACATCTTTTTTATCTGCTTAAACGGACCCATCAGGAAGCATGTACTGAAATAAGGCACATAATTAATATAGAGCCTTAAGTAAATAATAAATCTCTCACTTACCTGGCCATGGAGATTATGTTACCCAGCGTGTAGAAGACCGCAAAAACCACAATTCCGCGGTGCAGAAATAGGGCAATGGATCCCAAAAGGGAAAGGAAAATGCCCAAGACGAAGCAGATGCAGAATGCCTTGATGCGTGTGGACCAACTTAATGTGGACATTTCATTAATCTGCAATAATTAATGGGAGTTTTAGTGCGTATTGTTAAGCGCTGATAAGCGTTGAGTCACAGCTCTTAAATGTCTTCATGTGATCGGCCAGGGGGAAGGGGCGTTGCTGGGTGGGCTTTCACAGCCCACAGATTATCGAGGCGCTAATTTTTATAAATATTTAGGAAGTTGACAATGGACAGGCACACACACCTGTGTGATGATGCTGCTTTCCTCCTCCGGCGTGGGCTCGTCACCACTCAGAACGCGGCGTAATTTGTCCATGATGTTGTGTTTGCCACAGCAGCAGCCAACGGTTTGATATGGTCAGTAGACTCCTCAAGGCGAGATCAACAAACAAAACAAACGGATCTCTGTAGCTTTTGCACCAGATTTTTTAATCTGTCGACAAAAGACAATAGTTAAAAACCAAGATCGGGCCCAGTGTGACCGTCGTGGGACAGTTAAAATATACCAGACAGGCTCAGATAAATATTAGAATGGGGAGAAGTTTTCGCATTATTTAATTATTAATTAATTAATAATAAAAAAAAGGTATGAAATTTAAATCATCCCTTTATTATGTTCTAGATTAATACAATTTTTATACTGAAATAAACATTTTTAAATATAAAATTTACGTTTCCCAACCGGCCACATTTGCGTGGTCTGGCCACACCGCCAGCATGTTTTGCTCTGCAATACGTAAGATTCTTGTAAATTCACAAAATGCGGCTAAATTCTCGGTGATTTCCACGCAACTACGATATCTTCGTGGTCAACGAAGCGCCCTAAGCGAGATAGATGTGCTCCACCCAACGGATATATCCACCAAACAAGATGACAAGGAACTGGCGGCAGAGACCGCGGCGCGGAAAAGTTACGAGGAAGTGGCCCTGGATTTTGGGAGTCGGGAGGCCCATGTGCCTTCCTTTAATTTGGCGGCGTACGCGAATAGTTCCAATACCCTGCAGCAGTTCGTCAAGCTGGGCGTAAATCTGCACAGCATAGAGCGGAGGAAGGGCTTGGGCGAGTTTGTCCTGCGGCTGGACTTCGAAAAGAATGTCAAGCCCTACATCTCCTTCCTGGCAGACCAGGGCGTCTCAGCCGATGACTTTGGCAGGATGTTCACAAAGAATCCGCTGCTCTTCAAGGAGGATCTAGATGACCTGCAGACTCGAGTGGAGTACCTGAAAAGCAAACGTTTCTCAGAGGAAGCCCGGCAAAGAATCTTTACGCAGAATCCCTATTGGTTGATGTTCTCCACGAGGCGTGTGGACCGTCGACTGGGCTACTTCCAAAAGGAGTTTCGTCTGAGTGGCCACGACCTGCGATTGCTGGCCACCAGGGAGCCCAATGTCATCACCTACAACATGGAGCACCTGCGCAAGTCCGTGTTTACTCTCAAGGAGGAAATGGGATTCAATGCCAAAGAGCTGAGTGCTCTTATAGTTCGCAAGCCGCGATTAATGATGATTCGTAAGCTTCTATTTCTAAGCTATTTTTATTGTAATGTCTAAATAATCTCTATTAAACAATTACAGCTCCCGACGATCTCATCGAGCGGTTTAGCTACATCCACCAGGACATGGGCTTGTCACATGCCCAGATTGTTCAGTGCCCCGAACTCCTAGCATCGCGGGAGTTTCGCCTTAGAGAACGTCACGAGTTCCTCAAGTTGCTGGGCCGAGCTCAGTACGACCCACAAAAAGATCTGTATATATCTCCGAAGACAATAGTGGAGGGCAACAACTTTTATTTTGTGCGGAATGTGGCCAAGAGCGACTTGAAAACGTTTGATTTATTTTTAAAGACGAGATAACAAATAAATACAATTTTTAAATCAACTGGAATACTTGTCTTATAGTTATAAGTTATGAACTGACTTAATAAATGTTTAAAAAATTAAAATTTTAATGAGAATTAGGGGTTGATTTACAAATTAAATTAACAGCAACAGGAATTATTTTAATTATTATTTATAAATACGTTGTTTTTAAAAATCTAAAAAATCGCTAATTTTAAAAGAAAATCGCTATAATTCCCGCTAGCCGCCAGTTTCCGTCTTGGGCTCTTGAAAACCGCCAGATCTGGCGGGGAAATAGCCGAGTTGAAAACGCTGGTCACACTCAGCGCTACAGCAACAAAACATTTAAACTACGCATTAAGCTTGTGCGTGGGAAACGATTCGTGTTTAATTTTTAGTTGTAGAGCAAGACGCTTCAGCGAAGCATTAAACAAAGTTGCAATATCTCGAACAGCAGGCTGTTAGCATTAGTCTAGAACAATAAACGGTTGCGAAAACAAGTGCAGCGGCGGAGAAACAGCGCCAAACGAAAAGTAAAACGCATTTTTCCTACGCATACATTGACACAAAAAGCGAATACACACACACACACGGAAACGCTAAGGGCCAAAATAACTCGGGCAAAAATAAAAAATAACTAGAGCCGAGTAAATAGGCAATAACAAAATCAAGTTATCTGTGGTGTGACGTGTTGAACACTCCCCGCACTCACACACTCGCATCCATACAAAATACCGATATAAACAAAATGTCTACGACACCAAAATCTGAAGATTTGCTGGGTGGTAAGTTGTTTGTTTTGCTTTGCTCCTTCTTTCGTTTCGTGTTTTTTTGCGTTTCTTTTTGCACGCTCAACAATAACACGGCAGTAACCCGTTATGCCGCTTTATTGTTGTTTTTGGTTTGCTGTAACTATAAATACACATGCACGCATAGTATTTGTTTGTATCCGCATTTTGATGTTGCCACACTTGCTGCATCCCCATATATTGTATTTCAAGGCTTTGCTTTGTCCCTGCTTTGGCACTGCGTTTTTTCTGTTGTTTTGTTTACTGTGCATCGGAGAGACAACAAAGAATCCGCTAAAAACTCCGAATAAAAGGAAACAAAGAAGCTGTCGGTCGGCCCCACTCGGTCTCTCTCCTTTCTCTCTCTCTTCGTCTTCATTCATGTCATGTCTCTTTACTTTGCACTTGGCCCGCTTGACGTCAAGCGGCTTTTTTGCATTCTCCCCCTGCTCCTCTGTCCAGCAGTCCGAATTGTTTGCGAAAATAATTCGTAAATAAACGTTTTTGTGGGAGGGCATTTCCCTATCGGTCGCCGCTTCCAGAAATTGCGACTTTGGCATTAGCTTCAATTGTATGTATTTCGGCGGTGTCCGACTACTTTATCAACATCCAACGCGCGGCAGCCACTCACACGTTTACACTGCGAAAAAAATAAATTAAATCTAATCGGGAATCGCAAATCTCCAGGAAAAATATTGGTCAGGTGCTGAAAGTTGTTTGTGCTGTTAGTGTGAAGTGATATGCAAAAATTGTGAAATCACCATTATACAAAAATATTGTCTGAAGTTTAGCACTTAAGTGGGTTACTTGACCTCTTAAGAAAACCTCTTAATATAATTTCGTGAATATTTCATTTAAATGTATAATAAGCGGTCTTTTGACCTGATGACCAATTTTGGTGATATTTTTCCTTTGTGCATACCTATATATTTTATTTTTAAAATATACTGCGTAAGGAATTGTATTATGATACCGGGGAGTCATCCATCCAGTAATAAAGGCGGTTCAATGGGCTCAACTCTCAGGGTCTTTTGGACAGCTGCGCATCAAGAGATGCACACAACAAAGCGCCGAGAAAGCAGGCGATGAAAGAGACGGGGGGAGTGGTAATGAGAGAGAGGGAGTGAGAGAGGGAGTGAGCTGCCTACGTGCTGTGAGTCAGCAAGCTGATTTTGCCACCCTTCGCTTTGCTTTTACTTTTCTGCTTTTGCCTTTGTTATTGTTCCCACTCTTCGCTGCACATTTCGTACCTGTAACCCGGATTCCCGATAACAACTGCTGTTGTGTGTTTACCTGTGCAAAATTCATCCCCATTTACCTGACGGCGGTGCGGGTTTTCCCATTAACCATATTCTTGGCTTAGCTTAGATTTTCGCGAAATCCTTCCATAAAGGTCTCATCTTTTTCGTCTAGACGTCGCATTTAGTATTCGTTTGTCAGCATGATTGGTCTGCCACGTGAGTGATGTGAACTATTCCGTAATTGATTCGGCACTTTGGTTGCACTGTGAAATTTTCTAAATTAGTTGCTGTTACAGTGATAACCGTTGATAAATCTAAAACATTTGTGGAAAATTTTGAGAACTAGCTAAGCCTTAACAATATTTTATGTCATTCATTTGAAGGATTTTTAAAAAAGTTCTATAAGATTATAACTTTATTTATTGTAACTACAAAATTCCAAAGAAATGATTGTTTATAAAATAAAACACCAGTTTTGGGACATACGACTGTAGGCCTTATCAGGGAATCGAGTCGAGCATCGCCGCAGTCATGTAACTTGCACGCTTCTCGTGCCATATTGCATCGGCAGTTTGTGGTTTCGTTTTGTTTTGAAAATGAAATTTTCTCCGTGGCAATCGATAAGCATCGTGGAACCGCTGCAGTCTATAAACAAAACACATGTGTGCCTCTATACATATATATAAAAATATATATTGTTTATACCATACGCCGAAAGAAACGGAAATTGTACGAGTTGAGAGAGGTTTTTAGCCTTATCAATGGGGCACGAGCACTTGAACATGCATACATACAAAAACATACAGACATCGGCTAACGAACTGAACGTGTATTATTAATTGTTGTTGTTACGTTTAAGCAAACAAAAACAAAACGCAAAAAGGGGTGACGACGCTGACACAAATATATACTGTACTTTGGGATTCACTGCCCCGCATTGTGACGCCAAAACTGTGATTGTCAGCCACAACCGCAAGAGAATTAAGATATAAAGGCCAAAAATGCCGTATTTTATTTAAGACAAGTAATCGCAGACAGGATTATATTTAAGGCAGACTTTTCCTGCTAATAAATTAATTAGAACAAACGTTTTGTAGGCGAGACTTTCGCTTGTTTCCTTAGGTTTTTAAACACTGGTTTCAGTTAAACTTAACTGAAATCAATATAAATCAGTGATCTACTTTATATGTATATCTTGGGAATAGCATGTTTATTTTGTTTTAAATAGCAGATTTAACTTATGTTTTATATTCACTCATTTAAATTCTGTTTAGAATCTAGAGAGTTTATATATTAATTAATTGATTATGTTAAGTTTCCGATCTTTACTATTGATCTTATCTTTACTATTTATTTATTCTTGAAGCTAAAAACTTTTTAGGTTTGCAATATAGGTACGTTCTACTGTACTTAAACACATTTATTTATTTTTACCTGAACTCAAAAGGTTTTGAACTCAAACATGGACTCCGCTTTTAACTAGCACCGAAATGCAAACAATTAAATATTCAATTTCACACCATTTGGCTTTAGCTTTCGCTTACTTTTGTCTGGTGGCCTGCTTTCCTTTTGCGAATAAAGTGATTTATTTGTGCCTACTACGTGTATCTGCTAATATGTATCTGCTGCTATGTATCTTATGCTAACCCAATTCGTTTTTGCCACAGAATCTTGGATCGAACTGAGCACAACGGCTGCGATGGCTGGCATCAAGAGCCCCGACAGAATCACACCGCTGCCATTTAACAATGGCGAGGAATACTTGCGACTGCTGCGCGAGGCTCAGCGCGAATCGAACCAGTCGAGCCGTGTCGTCTCCTTGGCCAGCTCTCGTCGTGATACGCCCCGTGATAGCCCCAAAAGTCCACCAAACAGCCCACAGTCGGAGCTCTGTCCGGACGATGAGCTCAGAAATGTCTACATAAACTACTGGACCAAGGTAAGTGTTGAGAACCGGAGCGTAACCGAGGTGATCATCATTCATTGTGGTAACAATGCCTTTCTTTGTTGCCGGCAGGCTGGAGATAAACAGAATGCAGACAATGGCGATTGGCTGAAGAACTGGAATCGCAATGCCGAAGAGCAGCCACCCAAGTGCGTATAATATCAAATATCCAAATAATAATTATTTAAGATAATATCTTAAAAGATAACAGTCAGTAATTGTTGACTAAAACTTATTTCAATTGCTTTTACAGAAACTGGAAATTCGAGTCGGTCAGCAATCGCGACACAGACGGCGACGAGGATGAGAAAAAGAAGACTACCACTGGCTATTCCATTCGCTTGAAGCGACTGGGCGCCAATTCGCTGTTCTCCCGCGAAATCCTATACTCGCTGCTTGTGACCAATGTCCTGTCTTTGCTTCTGGGAGCCGGTTTTGGGTGAGTGTCCTCGACAGTGTCTCTATGTCAGTGGCTTGCAATTAATTATCTGCCCTTCCTATTTTTATAGATTGTGGTTGAGCAAGCGTGGCATACTCCTCACTCGCGTGGTCATTGACTGAAAGATGCCATAAACAAAAAGAAACAAAACAAAAATTAAGAAGAAACAGCAGCAAAAAGTTTATAAAAACGTTTTCAATCTATCAATATGCACACATCAATCGAAAAAAAAAGAAGACGAATCGAAGCGTTCCATATAAGAAGTCGGAGTATACATATATATATATATATATATACAGCCAACCGTATTCCAGCTCACTTTGTATTTCTGATCGGAAGACTACATTTTCGGCCACATCTCTCTCATTCAGTACATACCTTATAACAATGTTAATTTGTAAGCTAACACAGGCCGTCTGGGCTCCGCGGGTTGAACAGTTTTTTTTAAATACATATTTTATATACATAATTTTATATATATTTAACACGAGAATATATATCAAGGCAGCAGAGAGATTCAAGCGAGAAGGGCATTTATAGAGGCACGACTTGCCCTATACCGTCTGCCCCTAGCACCCAATCGTAATCGTAACCGTAATCGTAATCCAATACAAGTGTACGCCAAACTCCATTCAAAGAATATCAAATTCACTGTCCATCATACATCCATCATATACATAGAACCATCATCATTACATTCGTAGGCATATTGTAGTTGAATAATATTCTGTAATCCAGGTCATACTTTTTGTTGTGCATTCGTAAAATGTTGTTTTAATGACTTTTCTAGCATATAGAAAAAGCGCGATAAATAAAACAAAAAAAAAAAAGCAGATATGGCAAACATACATATACAGCTGCGGCAAAAAAAATAGCACCATGACATATATTTTTCTTCATTGATTATTTGTTTTATAACTATTCATATATTTAACTTGTTTAAGGCTTTTATTTTTACTTTAGGCTCTAATTTATCGAAATACACTGCAAGTGTCGTCGATAATAACATGAAATTGAAATATTTACATTATGAATGTGAACGTTGAACATTTTAGGCGGCAACAAAAATAGCACTATTTCAAAAATAACTTAAGAAAACGAAAAAAAAACGAAAAAAAATACGGGAAGTTCTGGAATATTTGTATTCATTTGTATTCCTTATCGATATAGTGTATTAATATTTCGTTGTAAAAGCTTTGGCAGCAATGACAGCAGCACAACGTCTCGGCATAGAATTGACCAAGTTTTGACACCTTTCCCGTGGAATACTGCGCCATGATTCTTGAATGGTGGCCCAGAGCTCCTGATTAATCCTTGGTTTTGCATTGGAAACATATTTTTTTACATCAGACCAAAGATTCTCTATCGGGTTTAAGTCTGGAGACTGAGCAGGCCAATCCATTAGGTGAAGGGATCTGTCTTGAAACCACTTAGGAGCTTTCTTGCTGGTATGTTTAGGGTCGTTATCCTGTTGGAAGACCCACAACAACGGTATTTCGTATTCTGCATAAGACAGCATCACTGTTAGCAAAATATCGCAATAGACATGTTGATCCATAATACCTTTTATCCAATGTATTGGACCCACTCCGTAATAAGAAAAGCATGCCCAAACCATGATACTCGTTCCACCGTGTTTTATGGTCTTGCAGGTGAAACTTGGGCGGTATTCCGAATTGGGGGGTCGCCGTACATAGGATCGAGATCCTCTTCCTCCAAATAGCACGATTTTGCTTTCATCCGACCATAGGATGTTTGGGCATGCTTTTCTTATTACGGAGTGGGTCCAATACATTGGATAAAAGGTATTATGGATCAACATGTCTATTGCGATATTTTGCTAACAGTGATGCTGTCTTATGCAGAATACGAAATACCGTTGTTGTGGGTCTTCCAACAGGATAACGACCCTAAACATACCAGCAAGAAAGCTCCTAAGTGGTTTCAAGACAGATCCCTTCACCTAATGGATTGGCCTGCTCAGTCTCCAGACTTAAACCCGATAGAGAATCTTTGGTCTGATGTAAAAAAATATGTTTCCAATGCAAAACCAAGGATTAATCAGGAGCTCTGGGCCACCATTCAAGAATCATGGCGCAGTATTCCACGGGAAAGGTGTCAAAACTTGGTCAATTCTATGCCGAGACGTTGTGCTGCTGTCATTGCTGCCAAAGCTTTTACAACGAAATATTAATACACTATATCGATAAGGAATACAAATGAATACAAATATTCCAGAACTTCCCGTATTTTTTTTCGTTTTTTTTCGTTTTCTTAAGTTATTTTTGAAATAGTGCTATTTTTGTTGCCGCCTAAAATGTTCAACGTTCACATTCTTAATGTAAATATTTCAATTTCATGTTATTATCGACGACACTTGCAGTGTATTTCGATAAATTAGAGCCTAAAGTAAAAATAAAAGCCTTAAACAAGTTAAATATATGAATAGTTATAAAACAATTAATCAATAATGAAAAATATATGTCATGGTGCTATTTTTTTTGCCGCAACTGTACATATATATAGAGTATATATATAATAATATGTGAGGGAGGGGTTAGCCCCCACAAAAACAAACAAAAAAAAACCAACACACAATAGTTGTAACGATTTTTTATATTAAAATATTTTTCAAATATCTATTTAAAAGAGAAAAATTGAAATGTTTTCTTGTATGTGGGAGGAAAGTTTATGAACCAAGTAAGTAAAATGCTTACTCTCAATATGAGTACATATATCTCTAAAATAGATAAGATAAAAAGGTAAGATTGTCTATTAATCAGCTTACCTATTAGAGCAGCTTAAAACCAAGAAACAGTTCCATTTAACCTCTAAAAATAAGTAAAATAAAGTTCAAACGGTTAACAAATAACCATAATTTACCGTAACGGGAGAAATCATTTCAAGGTTTACAACTCTTTAAATAAAGTAAAATATATGAGAGAGTTGTGCACTAATTCCACTACATAGAAATACTCTTTAGAAGAAGACTCGCATAAAATTTAAGCTGAGAACTTACAATCAAAGACTGAAACAAAAAGTATACGAAAGTATTCTCCATTTCAGAAAAACCGCAAAGAAAAATTTTTTATTATATTTACGATTTTTTGTACCGGTGAATGTTAGTAGCAGATTTTGTTTGTATGTGAATTTCGCCATAAATATTTATTATTTTTTGTTTGCCAGCTGTGAGTCAGAGCAAGCTGAAATTTCATCAGATTTTACTAATAGATTTAGTGGGCTCAACAAATTAGTTATCAATGAACAAGGGAATGCCGGAGTAAACAAGCTTTTCTACTTAAGATGTTATTGCCAGAATTAAAGCTTAATTTAACGATCTTTTAAAAAACAAAACCCTTGGTAATTTTGCATTAGCATTTTATAATTTTATTTAAATTTGTATTAAGTAATAGTGTCTAAATACTTAGGTGATTAACACAGTTCCGAAACTAATACATATTCCGTGTGGTTGTTGTTTGGGGTTTGCTTCCGTGACTTAAAACAATAAAATATTCAATCGACAAATTGTAACGCAATGGAACGATCGCTGGGTGATCGTTGTTAGCTTTGATTTTATGCTATATTCATATAGACAGCCATAAGACGACGGGGTGGTGAATCGAGGCAAAATTGGGATGCCAAAATTTAAGTACAGCATCAGATTAAGATCTGTGTATTATATATATATCATAGTCTATAACTAGAGATGGCTATTAACTACAGCTACAGTTTGAGCCAATATCAGAGACGACACCGAGATGCTGATGAGAGGGGTAAAAACACGCATACATGACTCTTGGCCCTGGGCTATTCCTGGGCATTTGCATTTTCAAAATGTTGCTGTTGCTGTTGTGCGCTGGTGCTAGTCGAGGGCTTTGGTGAATTTGCTGGCGGTGGAGGCGTGGGAGTTCGCAGGGCACGCTCAAAGTCGGCCGCCAACTCGTCATCATCGCCATCCTGCTGCCAGTTGTCCAACGCTGCATCCACATCGAATTCGGGAAACTTCAGAGTTTCCCCTGTAACGTCCACCAAACGAGATCGTAAACGCTGCGAGATCTCCTCCAGCTCTGTGTACTTTCGCTTGATGGCCTGACCCAACTGTAGGTGACTTAGCTCCATGGATTTCTCAAACTGATCAATCACGGTGTCCACACTGGGCGGTAACGGTTCCACATGCGCCTCAATTCCGCCTGTGACGCGTCCATTAAAGTCAACTATGTTGTGCCAGCCACTGGGAAAGCCGCCGCCCGGTTGCTTCTGATTGAGATTCAGTGCAGCGAATCCTATTATGGCATCCTCGTGTGGCGTGGGCTCAGTGATGCCATTTGGACTAACGATTGCCTTCTTCCATAGCTTCAAAATGAAGAGCTTCTGGGGCTGCGAGGGAGAGAGAGCGGAAATTAAAATCTGGACAGGGAATCAAGAGACTTTACACACTCACATTGCTTCTGTAATCACGACTCACATCCACCCGGAACTTACTAAGCCATTGTGGCTTCGTGGACTTCTCCACAACGGGCGTGGCGTAGACCAATCCCTCATGAGACTTGTACGTCGGACTGTTGCAATCGGCTGCCTGAAAGGTCACATAAGTGTTGGGTGGTTCGTTGGGCGGGAATCGCTTGGCGGCCGCCTGACGTTTGCCCTGCTTCTTGGACTTTCCATAGCCGGGATTCAAGGGCAATCCAGCAGCTCCTACAATGCGCAGCTGGAAACTGAAGTTAGCGGAGGTTAGTGGAGGTGCCGGCGGCGGTGGCATCACCGGTGTTGAGCCACTGGGCGTCGGTGCTGAGATGGCAATCTGAAGCATGTCCAGCAGATCAGTGGTGGTGCGACTTGGAGGAGCCGCCACACGATTGTTGTCTTGGTCAAAGCCTCGCTGCTGCTTCAGTTGGGCAATCTGCGACTCACTGCCAATGGCCAGGAGCACCTTGAGCTCACCAATGGGCAGCTGTGACTCGGCTCTGACAATCGGTGCCCAGCCATCGATGGAAATCACGGGCAGCTGAAGGATGCAAATGATGATTAGCTGAACTATGGATATATTCTATGAAATCTCACCTTTCCCTTGCACAGGTGATTGGTGATGCTGGCATCTCGGTAGGCGATGTAGAACTGATGCAGCGGCAATCGCACAACACCGCCCAGTGGCCGCAGCTCCAGGAGCAGCTGCTGGCGCTCAACACTCTGCAGGAATCGCTCGTCGTTGATCACAGCAAACTGCTCTTGAAGCGGAAACGATCCGTTACAGCCATCGCTGATCTGGACAAGTAACGGCTGCTCTTGCCAAAAGGGCTGCAAGCTTAGCTGCTGGCAGCGCGCCTGATCCGCCGGCGATAATTGACGCAGCTCCCCGGCATAGATATAGCCACGGAGGAGACGCACTTTATTGGTCTCCGCCATGAAACTCATGCAGTCCAACTTAGCCTTGTTGTTGTTGCTGGTGGCTTGGGGAGGAGCTGGCGGTGGTGGCAGCGGAGGCGGCGGTTGCGGGGGAGTTGAGACGGCCTTCGAGTTGCAGTTAGCTAGAAATGGAAAACCAGAAAGCAGGCAGAGATTAGGAATGATGTAATAGGCAAGCGACTAATCATTCCCGATTAATTATTATTCGCAATCCAAAGTTTTTCATTGGACCTTGATCCCTTGGTAATTAAGACAAGTAGAGCTCTAAGAACTGAATCAGCTGGGATCCGGCGGGGTCTTATCATCGCGCCTTGGCGACTGGAACCACAAAGCGAGTCAAGCGAAACGAAAGATTGCGCCTAGAAGCGGGTGAAACCAGGTCGAATTGGTTAGAGCGCGTGGAGGCGACAACTGTCAAAATAAACTTTGTGTAGGAAGTAATTTAATACTAAAAAAAACTTATATAACAACTCCTAATTCCCGATCAAACTAACAAAATTTTACAAATTAAAAGTTTCTTGCTTAAAAAAAAAATTAATTATAAAAAGTAGAAAAGTTTTCCTCTTTTTGCGCTTCTTTTTAAAAGATTTCTACAAGTAAAATTGAGAAGTCTTAAAAGTTTACAATATAATTAAAAAAATAAAATAATAAATAATAACCTATGCGAAGTGAAGTAATTTTTTAATAGGAAAATGCATCTGTAAGGCTACAAGTCCTAGCCTATAAGTTATATTCCTATAGGAAGAAAGACAAAATTTAGCTAATAAAATAAATAAATCAATTTAATAGGAAAAACATTCAATTAAAAGTTTAAGACTTTCTTGATATCAATATACGATTGGAACGCTATTCTCGAAAACCTAAAACTCATTACTTTCTTCCTTTTCAATGAATACAGTTCCGCTGGAAAAATCTCATAATCTTCAAATCGATTTATAATCGAAGTATTCTACGGTAGCGATTTGAAATCGATAAACATTGCTGTTATTTCTAGTTTTAAAATCAACAAAAAGGCTGTTGGAAAACAAATTATAAATTAAGAAAAACATAAAAAAACACAAGGCAGATTTTTGTTTTTGTTGTTTTTTTGTTTGTTTTTTGTTGTCTTGTTTTGATTTCTATTTTTTTGAAAATGAAAAATATTTTTTAACAGAAGAATGATGGTGGTTTGCAGCAATTGGAAAGCGGCAATCAATAATAACATAGGGAGTAAGTGCAGGAGGCGTGAACGTGATTGTGGTCGGCAGGTGCGGACTTGGTATAGGTTTTGTTGTTGCTGTTGGTTTTGTTGTTGGAAGTTGTGGTGATATTCGTGGTGTTTGTAGTTGTCGTGTGGTCCAGCTTGTGGCATCAGTTGTATTTGATTGGGGGGCCCAAGAATCAATGGTTCTTGCGATTGGCAACCACACGACATTAGTCATATATATTCACCTGCTGCCTTGTTTCCACTTTCGTTCTTTTGCTGCTGCTGCTGCTCCTGGCCTTCATTACCGTTTCCATTTCCGCCTCCATTAGCGTTCTGCAGCAGACTAATCTTTGCATAAACACTACCGAGATGAACATCGCGACGCTTAATGGCAATGCACTTGCACTGCTCGAGCAGCGAGGCCTTGTAGAGCTCCCGGAGCTCCAAACGACCCATGCCCAGCATTTCGTTGAGACAGGTGCCCGGTTCGCGCCACCAAACCGTAATGTCTACATGACCAGTGGCCAGATCCCAATCCTTAAGCTCCACCTGCCGCTGAGCGCTCTGCCCGAAACGGGTGCACTGCGTCAGGCTCTGGAACTTCTCCGACTCAAATTGCATGATGTGGAACATCGGGTAGCGGGGCACTTTACGGATCAAGTCGCCGGACAGCTGGCACTCCACGGTAAAAATGGGTCGCACTTCGTTCTGAACCAATTCCATGCGCTCCGTCCCCTCCGGTTGAAGAGTCAGCGCCTCCAAATCGAGCTGCAAAGCCTTGCAGCTCCTGAATATTTCCGGTGTGATCACCAGCTCCTCCTCAGAGTCCTCAGCGATCTGCTCTGTCTCCGATTCCGGCCATAGAACGACCTGCTGCTGTTGCTGTTGCTGCTGTTTCTTCGTCAGCGGATCAGTAGAGGCAGCGGTGGCGAAGAGAGCCACCAGATCAGCGTCCAATTTCTTCATGGCCTCCATTAGCTCAACGTTGCTGTTAGTGCCTGCAAAGGATTAAGGATTTACATTATTAATTTATAATTGAAAATAATTCAGCACATGTCTAGTCTATTTACAGGAACTTGTGGGTAGAGGAAAAGCGATCCGATCTCCACGACGTGGACTTTTGAAATGACTGCTTGGGAGATTCCGAAAAAAAAGCCGGCATAAAGAGGAGTACGAAAAGCAGGGGCCGAGAAGAGAAGCCGGAGAACCCGGTGCAGAGAGTGGGGCCCCCTGTAATCGCGTTTTATGCTTTGCCTTTTGCCTTCTCTGCCTCTCTGGCTCTCTCACGTGTTCGGCCTATCACTCTATGATCCCATGTGATTATTTTTTAAATGAAATAAAGGTGTACTTTGAATACTCTAACTCAAGTTATGGGAAGGGCTAAAAGAACTGATAAGGGGTTTGTTTTCATATAAACCGAAGAATATCATATGGGGGCTTTAAATAATCCTCCAAGCTTATCTTATAAATATTTAAAGTTTTTATAATTATTTTCTTAAGCCTATATGCTATTTCAAAGTGTATTCATACTTCCCTATCGCAATATATCAAGCTCTCTTTTAGCATAGCTGAAAAAAAGAAGCCAAACCAGACCCAAATATAATTTTTGCATAAACAGATTCAGAGAGGAGAGTTCAAGAGCAACTTAAATTTCCAAAAGACCCCACTATATGAATTCCAGCTTAAGCAAAAGGTCAAAATGTTATCAAGTCAGGGAGAAATGAAAATCTTGCTGATTTCTCCGCATGGTAACGGGCCAATATTTCGATTTGTCTACCAAATAATTGATAAGAAACGAAAGAGCCTGGCATTAGGTTCAATGACATAACTGGATGCTACAAAGTGCGATGATGCAGTACAGCCATCGTAGGATTAGTCAGTGAATGGCTTCCAACTTGTGTGTGCACCTATGTATTCATTCCCCCTTGTTTTCATCGCACATTCGCACTGCTGCTAATTAAAACCCATAGAAATTTACATAGTAAACGATAGGGAGGGTGGGAGAGAGTCAGACAGCCATCTTATCAAGGCAAGGCTTATCGATTTCGACCCCTTGGTATCACCCCAGTTTCTCCCTGTGTAGCAACAAAGTAGCCATTCGCATTTTCCCTCTCTTCTGAATCGAGGAATAGTTTTGCGTTGGTTTGACTTTTTGCGGGATTCGTTGGAACATATGTTTTCCTATATAATATATATGTACATATTTATATGGCTGGTTGATAAGCCTGGCGCGGACCTCTGGCCTCGGCGAGAATCGAATTTGAAGGCCAATGGCAGAAAACCCAGACGCAACCGGCAACGGCTAAAAAAAACTGCAAACAAACAAAAAAAAAAAACCGAAAACTTTTGACAGCCAGCAAAACGAGATACAAAACCAAAAGGCTGAGCATGGAAAAAAATAGCGAGATAAAAGTTATGTGTCTCTGACAATGTTTGCGGCCAGGAGCGGGTTAAATCCAAAGGGAGGAGGATTTAAAAACATATCTAAAGAGAAATACGTATATTTTTAGGAACACATTTATTCTTGGCCAGAAAAAGATATAATTGGCAAAAAACAAACACATTATTTGCGTCAATCTTGTTTACTCATAATTGAAAATCGTCACACTTTTATGGAAAGGAAAAGTTAATTATTGAAACCATTAGGTAAAATAATGGGGAATATAATTGAAATATAAGCGAAAAAGCGGAAAGGGTTATTCTCTTCTTATAAATAATAATAATAATAATCCAGAAAGCTACAAAAAATTATCAAAAATCCATTAATGAATAAACCCAAATTCCATATTCAAGACACTTTTTTAAAGGTTCTTTAAAGTAATCCCAAATTTACCAGCTTTTAGCTCTTGATCTCTCCCTGCGTTTAATTATTCCGCCCCTGCATATAAGTTAAATAATATTTACCCAACCGACGCCACTGAGACTCGCGCTCCCCATTCTCCCCAGATTTTTGTTGATTTTCTCTCGGAGAATGAGAGAATTTGTTTTGCCTGCACGTGTTTCGTATATCGCACTATTTTCTGATTTTTATGGCTCTCTTTCGCTTGGCTTTACGTATTTATTGGGGATTCGCCTTTTTCAAATGGAAAGTTTTCAGCATCGGTTGTGTTTGAACGACACGAAAGTAAAAATAAGAGAAACAGGAGTACAGAAATGCGGTGTATTGAATAAAAATATATGAATATATTATGGGACTTTCGGGGAGCTTGGTCTATTTCAGGCCACTGCAATTGTCTTTAATAAATTATCTTTTTGGCCAATTTGTTTGAGACCGTTGATTGGGACGGTCATGATGGGCGGCAAGCAAAACAAACAAAAAACGGACGACTCTTACGTAAGAGTCAACAAACTGTTGTGAATTTTCCGCTTTGAAAATAAAATAAAAATAAGAGCAAATTCAAAGTTTATAAATAAATAACATGAAAATGCCAAGAAAAAGGAAAAACAAAAACCAAAATAAACAGATGCGCGGTCGTCGACTGAGAGGCTGCGGAAAAGTGTCTGCGGCTAATAAAATGACGACAATAGGAGACAATAGTGTCCATATATTAACCGACTGAAGAAGGTTTTTAATTAAAAGTATTTTATATTGGTAATTCCCATAATCTGCTATTATTTGCTGATTTAATAAACGACTTAATGCCGGCAGTCTCCTGGAAGATCTCCCCAGGAAATCCACTAAAACTCCAATTGCACCAACCAAAAAGGCGTTGGAATTATAATCTATAGAGGTTTTTTTGAGTCGTTTTCAAATTGTAGAACAAAACTGAAACACCATCGCACAAACAAAGGATTTTGGGGATAATCCCAAGGACAGCTCTATGATTTTCCTGACTGGCATAACATTATGCTGCATCAAGGCATCTCCCTGAACTCGACTCTCATATGGAGGTGGAAGTAGTAAAGTAATATTTAAAAGTTAATATTTATCGTTATACTTCAGTGGATTAAAAACCGATAACACAAAAACCAAACAATTTCCCCTTTATTCTTATTCATCAACACACGAATATATTATGTAGACTATAATTTATTATTGTGTTTATTTGCGAACATTGCAAATAATTACTGCCTATAATTCAAACAAGAAATGCAAGAATCTAACAACTTTTAAAAAGCTATACCTATAATAAATAAGACATTTTTAAATATCTGCATGCAAATCTTGTTGTTAAACAGCTGGGGCTAATTTTAGAGCAAAAACATTTCCCCCTCTTGTGAAATTTGTATTAAAAATCGCATATATAAAGGTCTTACCAAGAAAATATTTATAAGACGATTGCAAATACAAAACACTACGAATACAGACCCTTTCGAAAGCTGTTTTCTACCTAAAAATTATCTTCAATGTTTGATGATTAACCTTCATATATGGTAAAAGTTGAATACTTTGAAAAATACTCCTCACTCTTCGAGATGCTGCTGATTCATGAGCCCATAAATTTCTATATTTATTTTTGTCTGTTAGAAATCGAAAAGGTCGTCTGCATATTTGCCATATTTTTCAATATACATATGCAATACCCTCAACCTTGAAGAGGCCAAAGGCACATAAATATAATATATTTTAAACTTTGTCACATTGAAGAAAATTGAAAACTTTTTATTCGACGTGAAATTCAATAAACAATTCTAAAATCGAAGTATATAATATTGAAAAACGGAAGAATCATGCACAGAAAAACCCAGAATACAAAGAAACAATAATTATTCTTTGAAAACTTTTGAGAGACAGCAGCTGATAAATGGGGGATTTCCCCGAACTGCACTGAAAGTGCTATGCCATTGGGCTGCATGTGCATCTATGTATGTACATTTGTACTAATATACAAATAAATACTTTATTTCTTGGACTCACCTGCCAAAAGTTCGCCCGGCTGCTGATCCTGCAGCAGCACTGTCGGCAGCGGCATCACCTGCTCGCCCCCAGGTGGCGTTGGCACAGCTTCGGCATGTGCATGTGCATGGGCGTGGCCATGGGCACCGCTGGCATGACCCTGAGGGGGCGGCAGCGGCGGTGGTTCGGCAAAGAGCATCTTGAAGCGCAGCTGGATGTGGCCGACTTTCAGCTGCTGTTGCTGTTGCACTTGTTCGAGCGGGCCACCGATCTCCAGGTGACGATATAGAGCATAAATTTTGGTTTTATGCTCGAAATTGCAACCGCTGCCGTTGTTGGCGGCGTATTTGCGCAGCAGCGACGTCGGCAGCGGCAGAAGCGTATGCCCGTGGGCAAGGGCGGGGTCGGGGTCGGGCTTTGGCGGCGGTTGACTGTCTTGTAGGCTGTAGGCGTGGCTGCTACTACGGACGTCACAGCGGCCAGCGACGATTTCGATGGCGGGACACTGTCGCAAATAATCTAAAAATACGGCAAGGCTCTTGCTGCGCACACTGTAACGTAACTTATTTGTATCGGTATTGGTATTGACGAGGGGATGCTGCTGCTGCTGCTTTTTCTTGCCCCTCTTTGGGCGCTTCTTCTTATTCTCTCTTGGCCCGAGCTTCTCTTGTTCCTCTTTGCCTTTTATCTCCTCCTTCGAGTGCTGCTGCAGTTGTTGTTGTTGCTGATGTCGCTGCTGCCTGTTTGACCTTTTCCTTTGGGCAAGCTTTCGGGCGGCTCTGTCACAGCTGATGATGCTAACGGTGCCCGCTTTATCCCTCTGTTCGCCCCACCAAAGGATTTTCTCCGTTATTTCGCCCGAGGACGTCGACGTCGATTCCGGCGAATTCGCTCTGATCGATTTCACAAGGCGTATGCGGCTAACTTCGTTTTCCAAATGGGCCAGCGGCAAACTGTCGCCCTTCCTGTCCTTTTCCTGCTTTTCTAAATTCACATTCGGCGGTGGCAGCGTGTATTCTGCTATCATAATTATTCAAATTATGCCATAATTCAATCACCCCTCTCTATCACACTGACGCACTCACACACACGCACAAAAACGCGAAAGAGCGGCGCGCGCGTGTGTTGTTGTTGTCGCGGTCACTATTTTTTTTTTATTTGTTAACCAAGCTGAAAAGTTAAAAACGTTTTGCACACACAAACACCAAGGGTTGAGAAATCGAATTTTCCGTACTATGATTTTCCGGCCATAAATCTGCACGGTCGTAAGTTTTCGGGAAAACTGCGGGCTGCAGAAAAGCTCCTGGTCGCAAAGGAAGAAAAACGAATAACAACAAAAAGTATCAGTGTGGCCAGATTTGGCTCAGCGCTTAACGTAAAGTGTCAAATGTATGTTTTACTTTACAAACTGTGTGTAAAATTACCTCGTGTAATCTGGGCGATAAATGTCTTATCGATGACGATAGGAAAAAGGTGAAGCCAATCGGCGCGATTTTCGATCTTACACTTTCAAATTCTAATTTTATGGCAAAATATTGTAATCTGTCGACATCTCTTTATTGACGCATCGCCTTAAACAATTTAACTAAAATTTTCCAATCAACACAGACCGTTTCCACCCACGACGACTCAGTTTTAGGCAAACAAGCGCATCTCGTCACGAGCCTCGATAGTCTTGGGCGGCGACGGGGTCTCGAACTCGCCCAGCTCGGCGTCGTAGTAGAGGGCGGCGCGGTAGGGACGCAGCTCCCATGGCACCTGCTGCTCCATGGTGGTCAGTGTGACGCCCAGATCCTCCAGCGTGGGGACACCAGTTAGCACCTTGTCGGTGACGGCCTCGCGCTCGATGCGAGCGGGATGCAGGCCACCGATGGGGGTGCCCGGGCAGATCCAGCTGTTCAGCTTGGCCTTCAGCAGGAAGCTAGGGTCCCAGCGCATGTCGTAGCGCATGTAGCCCCAACGCTTCTGGTCCTTGCGCATCAGGCGATGGAACCAGTCGACCAATTCGCTCAACTGGTAACGCTTGGGTCCCACAGCCTGGTAGATGCGTCCAGCAGAGTCCGGATCCTTGGCCGCATTGATGATGGCCTGGGCCACATCCGAAACGTATACGGGCTGCTTCACGGTCTTCTCGCCCTTATGCCACAGCGGCATCGAGCGGAACTGGCGGCGCCAGATGTGGGCGTAGTAGCGCAAGAAGCGATCCTCGGAGCCGTAGATATCCGCGGGACGGATAATGGTGGCATTCGGGAAGGCATCGCGAACGCGCAATTCACCTTCGTATTTGCTCTTTAGCCACTCGCTGCCCCCCTTTACATACAGATCCTTGGGATGGGCCTCTACATTGAGGGAGGACAAGTGGATGAAGCGCTCCACGCCAGCCTCGCGGGCGATTCTTCGGAAAAAAGATGACAAGGATATTACAAGTTTAAGCACAATAAATACCAATCATATTCACCTGGCGATCCTCTCCGCTCCGTTGACATGCACATCCTTGAACTTGAAGTTCTTGGTCTCGAAGTCCCTGCCCACCAGATTGATGACAACATTCGAGTGCTTCACAGCCTCGCGAATGGACTTGGGATCCTCCAGGTTGTAAAAGTGGAACAGCACCTGACCGAGATCGCCGGTAACCTTTAGGCGGATCACATCAGAGTCGTCGCCGCGATAAGGCAGGATCATTTGGCTGCCGGACTTGCCCAGCTTGTTGCACACGTAGCGACCCACAAAGCCGGTGGCTCCGAAAACGGTGGCCACAATCCCGTTGAAGCTGCTGCGTCCTCCCGTGCCGCGCTTCATGGCAGCCGGATTTGTGGTTTTCAGCGGACGTGGACCATCCTCCGGCGGAGCGGCGGCGGCAGAGTAGCTGCGCAAGCACAGGACGCCAACCACACCACTGCCATGGTGCTCTAGATCCGGAAAATACACCAACTATTAGCAACAACATTCGGGCGTATTACATAATTTGCTTGCCAGCCACTGGGCGGTGGGCAGGCGGTGGAACTTACTGGCCAATTGCATATTGCGGGTTAGTACTATGGCGGCCATCTCGTACCGGCGCACTGGACTAAGACGGCTGATTTATTCGCTTAAAATCGTTTTTATTTCGGTCCGTTTTCGTCTTCTGCAGATGAAAACGGTGCCTGCGAATGGTCACGACCGCTGTGAATGGTAAATGTCACCGCTGTGACTGGCAAATGTCACGACAATCAGCGCTGCCAGACTTCCGGAACAGCAAGGGTGGCAGCACCAAAGTAACGTATTATTTGAACTTGATGTTTCTTAAAAATCATATTCTATTAAAAATCAATTGAATAGAGCATTTATTAAACATCATAATTTTTTTTAATTTGTTTTATTTAGTACCTTATATTTAGGCTTTATTGGTTCCTAATATATTCTAAGCTAAATGGAAATATTAAATTTAATATTTAATCTTTTGAAAACAATAGTCCTTGTACCCTGGAATATAGTTATAAAGTCCTATCTTATTTAATTTTGATTCAAAGACCTTGCTGTGGTTATCTTGCTTAATTACTCTCTAATCTGTAATTCCGGTTAGCAAATAATGCCGTATTCTACTCAACGGCCGCTTAATTTATGAATATTTTTTATTTTGACAAATAAGACTAAGCCAACCGTGTCCCAGTTGAAATGAAACTGCCTTGGCGGCCCGTCAAACCGCTGACTTCTTATCTAATGTGCGTGGTTTAATTGCAATTTCAGGCCCATGGAACATTCAATTCGCCACGACCCGACTTCTGTAAACTTTAAAGTAAAGTTAGCAGTCTCCTTCAAGCTGTAAAACCGAGGAGAGCAACGGTCGGTATCTTTCGGAATCGGGGTTTAATCTATATAGTATCTTGTCGAGTTAACTACCAACGCCGATAAGCATTTTTAACAAAAGTTAGCTATTGTGGTTAATTATTGATAATGGATACACATTGTAGCGGTCAAAGTTAAATTACTACAGTGACGTCCATATAGTAATTAAATGTTTCTTATTATTTTATTTCTAATTTACTTAATTACTTACTTATTTTGATGACTAATATAAAGTTAAAATTTGTTTCTCTCTGTGCCTTTGTTTAAATGTGTGTATGTTTGCTTTTTATGTTTACATATATTCTTATAAAATCACTCTGTCTAAAAATACTCTGGCCAAAGCGAAATAATCTGGGGCCCACTGTAATTAAATTTAAAATTATTCAGCGCTAATGTCTTGAAAGCAGTTGTTCGTTTGTTTGAGCTAGATCAGTGCGTTTAACTATTGCTGCTGCTGTAATTTCGCTGTGATTACCATATGTAAGCATAATAAACACTTTGTTTTTACTGTTGTTAGCGTTGTTGCCTCTTGAGCTCATAAAACTCATGATAACATACTTGTATTATGAATACATACGCACCTGATACTTGGCACGTTCGGACATGCTCTCCTTTTCCATTTCTCTCTCTCACTTCTGCTCTTTCTCTTTAGCTTCTCTCTCCCTCTTTTATCTTTGGTCGTCAGCTGATAATTTTCAACCTGGACAACACGCACTTTTACACCCACTCTCGCCGTCGGTATCGCTCTCTCCCTCTCTCACATTCTCTCCCGTTATCTCTTTGAGCTTTACGCTTGCTTTCAATTTGCGGGCATTCCATTTTGCCGGCTGTGGTCATTGTTTTTGTAGTTTTTCTATCTCTGTGCGTTTTATACCCTTTAAAAAGAGCATTATGTTGGGGTACATAAACTATGCACTAATATTTTATAATAAAATTGTATCAACATTAAATATAAATCAATTAAAGCACATACAATATTTCTGCATAAATTAGCAATAATCAACGAGCATGTTAAAGACATTTTATTTATAATTATGTATAACAATAAATTATTCATAACCTATAGCAATTTACTCCTCCATCTTTACCTTCGTTCCATTTGCATACCTGTCCGTCTAGGGTATTCGCAAGTCGACTACTGCTTATATTACTGTGCTTTCTCAAATTAGTGTGCTATATATTTTGCCTCCATCGCTTCGGCTTTGACGATCATTCGTTTTTGAGCCGCGCTGCAGTGAGCATCGCTCAATAATTCGCTCAAAAAAATTCGGCATAGCTTAACAGGTAGTGCGCGTGTGGAACTGCAAAATTTGAAATCTTGTGCGTGCGTGTTGTTTGTGTGGAATAATAACAATAAAATATAAAGGAAAAGCAAATTTTCCAAAGCAATTTACTACAGTGGTGTGTGGTGCCGCTAAAAATAGCAAACGAACCAACAAGGGACACGCGCGGTTTTCAGCTTATCACAAAGAGTCCAAAAAGACGGTAAATTTCCAGTTCTAAGCCAAAATCCCATTTTAGCTCAAGTTCTCGTAGACTGATAAGGGTTTCGGCCTTGTGGGTTGTTTGGCTTCATGGCTGGGGTCCAGGAATCGAAAACACACCTTAATGCGGCTGCCTTAGATAGGTGTTTGGATATGGACGTGGACATATAGATATATATATACATATAGATATGTATATAGATGACTGATTCGTTAGCAGGCGGGGCTGTGAATCCATTTAGCAAGTGAATATTGCCCCACCACCTAAAATAACACCCATCTGCGCGGTATAAAAATAAGTTTGATCAAAATTAATGCTAATTAAAGGTTATATCTGTCTACGATCCATCGTCGTCGTCGTCTGGTGGGGGGCTGGGATTGATTGAGCCCAAAAACAAATTCTCACTCGCGAAGCTAATTCAATGCAAATTGATCCAAAAGCCTTGGTTCATGTGCTCAAGAACCCTGTCTCAGGTTGCCGCTTTCCCAACGCAATATTATAAACAATTACCCTCAGCCGTTAGTTTGTTGGAAAATCTTGTTATAACAGTTGTTGAGCAAAAAATAGTGCTAAAAAATATAAATTGCAACCTAACTGAAAGCGTATATATTTTCCATTATTATTTGTTTAAACTATTAATATTACTACCTCATTCAATCTTCTTAATTTACAAAAATATAAATAATTTCCTTTTTGGCAGTAATATTTATTGACGTCTATTTCTTTGACCGCAACTGCATGTTTATTTTTTATTCAATTTTTGTTTTCCCCATTAAATGTAATTGAAGTGGGTCTTTAGTAATCAGCATTAATATCAATTTGTGTATTATTTTAATGGGATTATATAGCATCAGTAAAATCTGATATATAATACGACTTGATCACGTTTCTGATGAGGACGTAGTGAAAGTGCGGATAAAGGGCGCAGATCTCACGTAGACGGAGGTGCATAAAAGTGCAATTAAATTATTTACACTACTTTGTTAACCTTAAAGGCAGAATTTCTTTGTATTGTTTGGGGAACAAGGTATGAACAGGTGGCCAGGAATCTGCTCTGGACTTTGGTCTACAAATACGCAAAAATGTTTAATGAGAGTAGCAAACCGCAGAGAAATTAACTATAGCTATTGAGTTTCTTGAAAACAGACAACAAAGGGGAACATTTCCTATGGGTTTTGTTTATTAAAAACCGAAAATACTGTTTGGGGAAAAAGAGACAGGCCTTCGAGAAAATTATCATATGGCTGAAAGTTGCTAGAAATAGTTAAGTTTTTACCTAAAATAACAAGTAGTACATTGTCTTTTCCTCTATATTTCAAGAATAAATAACATCAGATTTATGTTCTACCAAAGTTTATTTAATATAAGATTATTATAACTGAAAAACTCAAAATTCTTACAAATTCACAGATTATTATATAGTTATTATAATTTAATTAAGTTTACAAATTTAATTCCTTTTAATTTACATATTTTGATTTTTATAATTGCAATTCTACAACTAAATTACATAGTTTGTATTCAGTTTTTCTCACACAATTATTTACTTAGATAACAAAGCTCAGCAGTTTTTCTATGCTCAGTTAATTCTATGATAATTAAATTTGGATATAACATAAAAAATTCTATGAAAAGCCTTAAATCTTAAGGGATTTAAAATGAAAAAGACCCTGTTTCTGCACCTAGAAACATTTATCGCTAGCAACATTTTGGGTTCTTATCAACATTCCCCATCGAATCCCCCGCCTAGCGATGGCATTTTAACCCACCTAACGCCGGGTTGTTTTCGATATTGTTTTTTGAAACGCCTGTTATCAGGGTAGACCTGTCCAATTTCCATTTAATCGCAGGAAAATGAGATAGCGATAGGGTTCGAACAGAGAGTTATCTCTGTCTGCTTATCAGGTGTCTGGTTTTGGCGCGTTCAAAAGTGTTCAAATATGGCCCACTGGAAATTGCTAATTGCCAGTGACAACAAAGTAATAAAATATTGGCATCACACACTTTGTCTATGGCTCTACCTAGTGATAGACAATAACAATATTGATAGAATTTAAAAATAAAGCGAACGCCTTGCGTTTTCGGTTCCCTTGGGGAATTAGTCATTCCACAGGCATAGGCGACCTTGTCATCACATTTGAAATGGTCAAAAAAGGCTTAATACGGGCCAGGGACCCGCTCGCATAGGAAGTATTTTTTAATTCAATTTCAAAATCTACGCAAAAATCAAAGTACAATTTTTGTTTTCTGCCAAATATAATTGGTATGCACACCATAACTCGAAAGGAAAGAAACAAAATGATGGCACCTGGTGACAAATCAAAGTAAATACGAAATGTTATTGGTCCCGAATTTTATTGTGAGTAAAAAAGAAGAGTTTTTGTTGAGGTTTTCAATTGATGAAGTGAAGATCTAATTGACAATCGAGTTGTCAACTGTTTGCTCAGATTTATGATCTGGATTTTACGCCATACTCGGTATTGTCGTAAAATATACAAAGTCCCGGATTTGGAAAGTGATAAAAGAGCCGGAGAGTGTGGATATAATGAATTTCCATACGATTTTTTCATTTTTATTAAATATTTATGGTCTAAAAAAATTCTGAGCTGTTCGCTTTAGATTTTTGTTTGTAAATTCCCGAATTTTACTTCATTTTTAAAAGTGTTCAAGGCTCGACATCCACATGCCTACCATATCACACCATATTTTATCTTTATCTAGAGGATCACTTTGTTATCGGCCTTATCCCCTGGCAACTACAGCCCCCGTGTATCTGTATCTGTGCTCGTTCTCGACTTATCTTTTGTTATCTCGTGTTCGAGCCTCTGTTCCACTCAGCCCCTCCCATTCCGAATGAAAATGAAATTAAATTGAGGAAATTAACATTTAGTGGCTGTGGCAAGTGGAACAACTGGGAGATACAACTACAATGTATATACATACTACATCTGTTGAACTCTTGGGCCTACACAGAGAGGCAGTATCTAAATTGGTTGTTGTTGCTACCTGTCTGGCATTATCTGGCTAATAGCTTTTACTTCCACGATGTCTCTGCTGGAATAAAACGATGGGAATCTATTTGTTTGTTTGCCGGGGCACTGCACAATCTAGTGCCCCCGGGGCGCCATTTAACGCTTTTGTATTTAGCCCCTAATTACACCAACAACAGTTTAAAACAATAGATTATATCAGTTGATCGATTCCAATTATTTGCCAGTGCACGTGTGACAATTTCAGAATGCAATGGGCTCATTTAAAAGTCGACAGCGTGCAGGGTAGGAGGGTTGCATCATTTAAAAATAAATAGAATTCTGCCTCCGAACAGTAGCAATAATTTGCGTAGTATAATGTACCTATTAAGTATTCCAGATGTTGGCAGCAACGATAGTTATAAATCAGGAATTCGGTGATGCAAGAGCGGGATAAGGTGGGTCTTAATAGTCTGTAATACAGAGTCTGTACAGCTTTAAACAAGTTGTAAGCTGTAGTTCAAAAGTAATATAATAATATTCGGAATATTAAAAACGAAAAGGTTTCTTTATTTAGAATGGGCACTATAAATGTACGTGGTTTATTTAACTACCATTCCTAGAGCTTCAATTGCTAATTGATCCTTGAATTTACCTGAGATTGGACATTTGGATTATCCGAAAAAACATTATAAAATGTCACGACACGTCCCCTCGCTAATTAAGCTACTTGAGGGCACTTTAAAATTACAAATGACCGACCGAATAGGGTTCAACCTTGCAGTGTTACTTACATTGCGGCAAACAAACCAACCCATCGGAGAAGCCAACAAACAGTCGGTAGCCATATATTCACGATCACGTAAAGTTACGTCAATGTCGCAGGCGATCGCGATGCGATCGATTCAACAAGATTCGTCGGTAGCCACAGGTAAAACGAGCCCATTTAGCATCTTCATTTGCATGCAGCCCACCATCGTCAGGCAGGCAAGCAGGAGGAGCCCAGAGCCAGACCCAGGCCCATGCCCACATGATGATCATGATGATGGGGGATTTGCATACGGGGTTGGCATGGGTTGAACCCTAAATATGGGAGGTTAAACACAGTTCATTGCGGCGTAGTTCCCAATCGGTGAGCGGTTCAATTAACTCGGACACTTGAACTTGACATAGTTTGGAGGGATTTTAGAAATTGATAGGGTTTTAATAATAGCGTTTAATCAAAGAGGTAGTAATTTCGAATTTAGTAATATTTTTATTAAGGCAAGCTTGGGCTTATTTCGTTATGAAACCGATCTTATTCATATGATTCCTATTTTCAGATCTGTCAGCAGTTAAAGCGATTACCATACATTATTATTTATTTAAATTTGCATAACTTCCTGTAAATCGATTAAATTACCGATTACACCCCATAGCTCTTAATTAAAACCGCATCTCAAACCTTTTAATCAAAGTGACAACCTGCTGACGCATTGTAAATTTGTATAAACAACAAATTAAGCCCATTTAAATAGATCACACCTCTAGGCAGTTCGTTGACAAGTGACCTCTCTGTCCGTCATTTCCGCATGATACTGCTTCCAATATTTAGGAAACCAATTGTCACTGATTTTCGATGCCTAACTCTCCTTACCCTTCTTCTTTGCAGATACATAATGCCAGTGAAGAAGATACTGCAGCGGTGTAGGCCCGTTCCCCTATACGTGGTCCTGGTGCTATCAATTTGCTATTTTATCCTCCAATTGTTACTCAGCCATTGGACCCACGGACTCACTCTCCTGATGGCCTCCCATCATATGTTGTGTAATATTATAGCTCTCGGCGGCTGCATTATCACAATTAAGGTAAGAGGATCATGGTTTTTACTCGAAGTTAATAGTTTTCATAAAGCTCTGTAGAGTACTAAGGCTTATCATAAAATATTGTTAGTTCTATCTGTCTATTTATTATAGTTCTGAGGGTAATTAAGATCTTTAGAGAATTAAAAATAGCAATAAATACCTATTCTGCCAAAGGTATTACCAAAAAGATAATAAAAAGTGATAACCTGAACGTTGTTTTGAAAAAAAAAAAAAAAATTGTTTGTGCAGTTTGCCCGCCGGTTTTAATTATTGTTATTTTTTTGGCCAGGAAATGTCGCGTGCAAAGTCGAAACAGATGCTGGTGCATTGAACTTTTATTGTGGCCCGAAAAGCAAAGCACAACAAACAGTATCGAAACGCATTCCAAACACTTTTTTCTTTATTTTGCGGAAAACTGGTTTCGTTCGGATTTCGGGATATAATTTATGTTCGACTTTAGTGAATTTTTTTGAAATTTGTATATCTTTCACCGGGAGTGGTTCCTTGTAGTTATTATTTAGACTTATCAGGCCTGACTCTGACAGAGTGCCTCTTTGCTTATCAGCAGAGATTACTGTGTAATTGCCCATTCCGAGTGTAATGCCCCTGTCTACACACAGCAGGTGACATGAAATCAGGTTGATTACACGGAGATACCGGACGACGACAGGCTTTAGTCATACTGCTCAAATTTTTTGTTTGGCTTAGTTTCTCTGGCCGAAATGGGGCAGTATCACATATATGGCACTTGGCTGATAGAAAGCGAAAATGGTAATATATTTCAGAGATTAAGAAGATTTGGAGGTAGCAAGATATTTACTATGATTAAGCTTGAGTATCAGATGAATAATACATATTAATTATACATGTGAAATCATTTTCTTTTAACTAAAAAATAAATTTTAACTAATAAAATAAAAGGTTTTTATAGCATAATCATAATATTTGTTAGGCTTTCTTATCCTAATTTAATTTAATGCATAACTTAAATACAACAAAGTGAATAAAATGTATATTTTTATTATTTATTAAAGAAAATTCAAAATTATCCATCTAAAATATACTGTGAAATTTATATATTTTTTTTATTTTTTGACTATCTATTTAAAAAACATAATATTTATCAATAAAAAGCAGAAAATTTCAAACGATATATCTATTACTAAATATTAATTTATCTACGCATTGATTTAAATTCAAGGTGAATACTACCCAAAGCAAAAAGTGTCGTACGACAACGAATTTATGGAGCAGTCAAAGTTAAATATTTTATTACTGAATGGATGCAAATATCATTCGTTGCCGCCATGGGAAAGCGTGCCAAGCACGTTTCGCAAAAGACAAAAATCAAACAAGACTTGGCCAAAAGTCGCACTGTGTTCAGCGTCTGTGTTCAACACTAGAAATCGAAAGCTCCCAAAGACTCGACGATGGCGTTGTAGGTGTGGACAGTAGTGTGGGCCGATTCCAAACTTATATAATTGTACGACAGACGGACGAGGACCAGCGAAGCGTTAAAATAGCTGCCAACCATTGTGGTGATGGGCCAATGCCAATTGTTATGATTTGGCTTAGAAAGCATGACGATGGAGAATGAAATTTTCCATTCTATTTCCATGTTCCATGATATTTTTCTGTCAAAGAACAAACTGAAAATAGTAACAAAAGAGATTTTCTTTTCTAAAAAAAATCATTATGTTGAAATCAAATTAATTAGTTGTACAATTTAAGAGAGTCAAGTTTAATTTAATTAATTTTAATCAATAAGAAGGGCTTTTTCTTTCTTTTTTACTAGTTTATTGGATAAGAAAACTTTGTTATTTAATCCGAGATTATAATAAATACTAGTATTATCATTAACTAAATCAGCTATTTTCTAAACTTATTTCCTTCTCTTTACAATCTTGCAGCATAGTAAACAGAAACCAGAGGCAAAGGATCCGCCTCCCATTCAGACCAAGGCCATTGGCAATGGAACCGCCGGTGTGGTTGTCAACCTAACTGAAGCGGAGGCCCAGACCAAGGCCAAGCGAGAGTGCCGGGAACAGAAGCTACGCAATACTTTTGGCTGGGCCAGGATAGATATTCTGACCATGCTGATAGTATTCATTATCCTGGCTTCCTTATCCTTCTCACTGGTGGTGGAGGCCCTGCAAACACTGGTCCACATCGATCATCAGGATACAATGCATCTACCCATTCCCGTGATGATGCTGGGTTTCGTGGGCTTGATTCTGAATGGACTAACATATCTGCTGATTGGCGGATACACGTTGCATCAGGGTAGTTTCCTGCACTTGACTCCCGGTGGCAATGTGGTGCTCGAGCGTCCTATGTCCAGCAATATGGACGTATCCCTCACTCCCATGCAAAGGCAGTTGAGTAAGTCTCGGAACGATCGGCAGTTGCGAGAGGAATTGGAGACGGAGGTGGGCAGTGTTTACTTTGCGACCAAACGTCAGGGAGCCGTGGAAATGCTTCGCGATGTCTCTAGTACCATCTTTGTGATTGTGTGTGCGGCAATTGTCTATGTGGCGGAGGATGAGGAGCACACGGCCAAGTTTATAGATCCTGTTCTCTCCATTTTCTCCTGTGTTCTGCTGGTCTCGCTCAGTTATCCCTACAGTAAGTACAAACAAAACGGAATCAGTATTGGTATTAACTCTCTGTTTTTCTCATATCTCCCACAGTGAAGGAATCCTGTCTGATCCTATTGCAGACCATACCCGGCTCCATCGATATGGAGAACTTCGAGCGGACTCTTGTGAGCAAATTCCCGGAAATTATTAGCTATCATGATCTTCACATCTGGCAGTTGGCCGCTCATAGTTATGTGGCCACAATTCACATCCAGTTCCAAAATCCCAAGCTCTACCTCAAGATCATCGATCAGGTGCGATCGTATTTCCATGATCAGGGCATTAGAGCAGTCACTATTCAGCCGGAGTTTTATCCGTCCACCAATAAAAATGCCTCCGCATCGCTAGAATGCCTGATGCAATGCCAGGCGGCGGAATGTATTGAAAAGGTTTGCTGTCGCGACTCTCGCGCCGATCTACGCGAGATCTGCGATTCTCCCGATGGCCGCAAAACATCATCCACATCATCATCGCAGACGAAGAGCAAATCAAAATCCTGTGCCGAACTGAATTCCGTGGTTGTGGAGAAGCCTAAAGAACTGAATGCAGGGCAGCTGATCGAGGGATCGAGTCCCAAGGAACTGGCAAAGTCTATGCCCAAACTGCAACAGACATCCACTGAAACAGAGGCAGAAGCTGAAGCGGACTGCGGCTTGAGTTCAGCTTCGGCGAAGGGATCTACTGACAGTCCACCGACGAGAAGCGAATGATTCATCTTCGATAATCTAAAACAACTTGAATCAAGGCTTAACGATTTTAGCTAGTTCTTAAGTTTAGTGTACGAATATTTGCCATATCTATTTTGAGCTCCCTTTTTTTTTAAGAACGAGACGCTTAGAAAGCACTGGTTAAGCTAATTATTGTCATAAGTTTTAAGAAGAGATGAAAGAAACAAAGAATATTTAAATTTCAGTATAGCCATAACCTAAGATAACAAGTTTCTGATGTGAAAAGATGTATGAAGTATTCGTATCATCATTCGAATACTATTGATAACGATTGCCGCGAGTGAACGAATTTTTGAGAGTTTTCCAAAGAAAAACCGCGCACTCAGGAGTACAAAAACAAAACCTAAGAATTGTCGGTGCTTGGAACTAAAAATACAGCGTCTTATGCACTGACTTCTGTTTTGTGGTTGGGTTTTAAGCCTAAAAATCTATGCCCAACCATGGTATTATCATTTTATCTTTGTTACTTTTGTATAACTAAGGACTTTTTTAACCCCCTCAATATGTATAATATTTCTTTGTATTCTTTACATTTTAAAATCTTAATGACAAATCAAAAAACAAACTTAATTTTGCCACCAGTGCATTTAATTTAACAAATAAATTCTTTTTAAGGTATATTTACTATTTGTATATGTTGTACTGCGCATAAGTCTAAGTAATTTACAACCGAAAGATTACAAAAAAATATATATATGTATGTATACAGTTGACGTGTCATTAGCTAAGCCTTTTGTTTTTAATTTTGGTTTTTCTATTAAGTATAAATACACAAGTATAAAAATATTTGGATTATGCGTAAGTATTGCAGCTCTGCTTAAGTAATTGTAACATTAATTGGGTCCACAAGGGGCTCCTCCAACCGGTGGGTACATAAGTATACATTCAACAACGGATATCAACGATGTCTCAACGGACAGGTCATCTTCGATAAGGCCGTAAATTAGATACAACATTTTTGTGTGTCACGGAGGGGACTCTACTTTGCGCCCAAGAGATACTCCAGAGTGAAGAGCCTTATAATCAGCGCCAGGTTGTCCGTTGCGGCATAATCAATCACGCTCTCGTTATCGTCGGGTGTATGCCAGACACTGGGAAAGGGCACTGGAATAAGATGGAGAACGGGCACGTTCCGGCGCAGGAACGGTATGTGGTCATCCTCGATGAAGGAGGAGCGCATGGCCTGGGACTGGAAGTAGCGTGTGGGATCACGTTGCGCTATCCCACTGCTGGCATACCGCTCTAGTAGCTCGAACTTGGCCAGGCGCGTCTCCACGGACTGCAGGCGCATATACCATGACTCTGTGTTCTCGAAGAAGCTATAGAAAGCGGGATCGGGCGCTCCTAGGAGATCCAAAAGGACCAGCATATCTATGCTGTCCAGTTTTCCTTCGTGATGCCACCGCTTGGCCAGGTGTCGGGCGCCATAAATGGAATCCTTGGGTCCCCATTCCTCGAAGGCCTCCTCGCCATCGAAGAACAACAGCATCAGGCTGAGCTTGCTCTCTTTAAGGGAGTCCAGCTGGTCCTGGAGCACGTACGCCAGGTTCAGGAGCATGGCACAGGGCACCGCAGAGTCGGTAGCCCCTAGGAACTCAACTCCGGGCATATACTTGCTGTCGTAGTGACAGGCGAGCACCAGAAATCGTTCCGCTTTCGGGTTTAACCGTGCGATAATGTTGTGGAAGTGTAATTTTCCCATTATAGGCGCATGGTCATGGAAGCTATCCACCTCCACGTCCCACTTCAGATCCCGTAGACTCTGGACTAAATACTGCCGCACTATGCTGTGGTTTGCGGATCCCACAACCCGCGGTATCATGATGTTGCCCAGCGCCTCCCGCAAGTGCAGTTTATCCGAGAGGTTGCTATATTCCAGGAACTTGGATTCAGACAGCTCGCTGGGATTGTAGGAAGTCTGTATAAAAAAAAGAAAAGGTGACACTTAGTGGACAGCTGGTAAGTGGTGGCTTAATCAAGCAGCAGCAGCACCTGAGATCGCCCGACCAGATTATCGCGCAGGGAGACCGATCCCCGGGCCAAGGTGGCCATCAAAGCCGCCTGAAGGCAGAGCGTCCACATTTTGGCTGGCAAGCGTTGCAGCATTCTGACTAAGACTACGTGGCGTGAGTATTTTGTGGCTTTATGAGTGGGAGTGCTGCTGCGCCCCGACCAACAACAACAGGTGGTTCAAATCAATTAAGAGTCAGGTGCGCCGAATTCCAAGGAGGAACGCCTGCGGCACGGTAGCGCCCTGGACAGCGGCAGCATGCGATGTTGGGAAATCTTTGGCCGCGGCTAGTAATGTATCATTTCACACGAATTCTTGCGGGTAAAGTATTTGAGGCACAAGCAATAAGAACAGAAAAACAAACTGAGAGCAGCAACAGCTGTGGACAGTAATGAACAGGTGGCAACGCCCGGCACAAACAGGTGGCACCACGATAGACAATTTCAGTGGCGTGCAATTAAATTTATTTAAGGGGGTTAAGTTAAGGGGGTTTAAATTAAATTTTGTGGAAAAGAATAATTTAACCTTTGAAAAAAATCATACTCTGAAACAAAAATGTACGAAGAAATTTATAGATTTAAATAGCAAATTAATGTATACATACATATCTATAATCTCCCTATACATATGTATTTTCATTGTTCATAAATAATACACTTGATTACAAATTTCAAGAGAAAACGTTCCTCATGCACAACCCTGCAAAGGTAATAAATCTTCCAAGAAAATATAAATATTTGATACGTCTTTCTCGCATTTCTAACCTTTGGGATATCCACCAGCTCGAAGCAAGCACCCAGGTTGTAGATCTTCTTTCGGGGCCGCGGTAGTAAGCGCTTGACCGCCTCCATTAGAGAGTAATTCCTCATTAGCACACGCATTTGGACAATTTCTTTTCTTTTTTTTTTTTAATATAAACTAAGCACACAAAACACTAGACAACACACGTTTTCCACACGATGTTATCGAAACTTATGCAATGGAAAACGATTACAAATGGTTACACAGGCGCGACGACTTTCTCCTCCCTCGCTGACATGTAAACAACCGCAATTATATGTAATATGTATGTACAAGAGTGCTTTTCCGACTTATAATTAATGGAAATGGGAAAACAAACAGTCCGGTAGATGAGGATTAGTCCGCCTTGACAGCCTTGGAGCCGGATGTTCCAAAGTATGCCCGGTAGATATACAGTCCCAGGGCGATGTGCAGCGATACGACAGCACCCACGGCAGCTGCTATGTTCACTTTGACTTCGGAGATATTGAAGAATTGGTCGAGAACAAAGCCCTTGAGGACAAAGAAAGTCAGCACGGGCAGGAACACGATGAGCATACAGTAGAAGAGCACTGTCTTGAAGGAGCTGTAGTCCTGCGAGTCCTGGTGAAGAAAATAAACAAGGGATTAGGCCAGCCGGCAAATGGGGGCGATTCGGGATGTTACCTGTGACTGCTGGCGGGTTTGTTTTGTGGCGCCTCCATTGCCTCCGTTGCCGCCTCCGGTTTTCTTCGTCTTATTCGACATTTTGCAGCTTATTAAAACCTTGGTTTAATTGAAATAAGTAATAATTTCTTTTAATTTCGGTTTTTGCTTTGACCTGCCATTCGGTTATCAGAAATATTTGACAAATCACAAAATCACATGATAAATAGTAGTACCGTTTTGTATTTATGAATATACCAAAATATACTACGAATATTCGATTACAATTTGGTCAATATTATTTGGTATTTTATTTATTATTTATATATTTTTATTTTTTTTAGATGTTTTAATATTGGTGATTTGTTTCGTTATTAGAAAATAACTTCAAAATATTATATTTATAAAAGTTTTTATGTCTTAAATTTACAATAAGTTTTGACTTCATTTTTCGTCTTTCATTAATTTATCAATAAATTAATAAAAACTTTATAAAAAAAATAAGTATATCACACATGCTATTAACTTGACCGCTACTGTTCAATCATCAACGAAATTAGTATATTTCGGTATATTTCCCTCAGCCACAACGGCATATTGCGACACTTCACCTGCGGTCACACTGAAGCGAAAGGGAAAACAAAGCAAGCGACGAAGACGCGAATCAAAAGGCGCACGCGGCAAAATGTAAAAACTTGCTTATTGGTTTATTTTTAACAGTTGCCGTCATCACAGTCATTTGGCCGATTGCTCGCCGCACCGTTTGCGTGTGTTAATTAAATTTATTTCAGCCATTGCCAATTGCTGCGTATATTCGGCGGTAATTAACTGAGCCTGCAGTTAGCCGCACGCTTTCGTACAGTTGAGACGCGCGTTTTTTCTCTCAATACATATTGTGTGGATTGGGAAATTTCCACTGCTATGGTTTTGACTAATTTCGAGTGCTGGGCACATGGCGGCGAACCTGCCGAATCCGGCAGCCTTCGCCCCCACCTGGATCCCTTCAATCCGCGTGCCGTTGGCTTCATCAGCGATGCCAACAACAATAACAGCAGTGACCACAACAGCAGCGCCACAGATGGGCAGCCGACGCCGGAAGTCCTGCCACAGGAGGTGCTGCGCTGCAAGAAGCGCCTGAATCCGCATGGCAACTGTGGAGGCGGCGGCGATATGGACCAGCCGGTGTACACCAAGCGGTGTCGTTACGATGACGCGGATCTGGCTGCACAGTATTGCAATGGTAAGTACTACATGTATAGGAGACTTAACGAGATTATATCTAGTTTTTTTTATTTGCAATTGAGTTTACTCATTATCTGTAATATTTATTTCGTTAGGTTGTCTTGGCAAATATTCAAGTGAATTATCTACATTTACCTTTTCTCACTCACTTAATATTTATTTATTTATTAAGTGTAACTCTTGGCTGTAATTTGGGTTTGTAATCAGTTGACCTTGGGGTCGTAAGCTTTGCGCACATTTAATTGGCGTTGCGTGAAAAGTGTCGTAAAAGTTGTGAATTTACAAAACTGTCTGTTGACCTTGCTCTCCCTCCTCCCGAAATTCGTTTTCACTCAAATGGTGTGGGGGGGGGGTCTGTGTCTGTTGTGACCCGTGTTATCAGTTGCCATTTAATACGGTGCGATTTCTGCTATCACCCCCTCTCCCTTTCTCTCGGGACGATAAGCTCTTGACAGCCCCGCTTAGCTTGAGTCAAAGGCAAACCGGCCTCTGACAGTCATCTTGGCTTAACACACGGCTTTGCTGAGTTGGTGAATTATTGGTATGTATGTGGATATGGACAAATGTACATATATATCTATGGATATGGGTAGCTTTTGAGATGGAGGCTGCCTCTTGTCTGTATTTTCCTTTTCCTTTTAAAAGTGTTTGTTTAAAAGGGAAAGAAGGTAGAAGGTGTTGTTTTTTTTGTTAACAAATATAAATAAATTTGTAGATTTTTATACATATGAGGCCATATTTATGTACATATATAAGTTATAATGGAATAAAACCCGGCTTAAGTCTTTAGTAAATCCCATTTTGTAATTACCTTTAGAGTCCAGAAAACCTTAAATGAATTATAAAATAATAAATATTTAATTGCATTGCTCCAGGTATGGACTTCTACATAAATTAATATTATTGTTTAAATGAAATTTACATGTTCGCTTGTCAAGAAATTCGTTACCTTAGCAATTGCCCCCAAGCTAATGCTAGCCTTATCAGCACAAATGCAAACATACAATAAACGAAAAAATAAAAAAACTATTCGGAGATAAGAAATGACAACGGCGGCAACTCGCTGCTCTGCTCCGAATTGGTTATAAATAAACGATCGGTAATTGGGGCAAATATCGATAGCAGCGGCAGCGACAACGTGTGTTGCGCTTGCAGTGATAAAGCACTGTGACAAAAAGGGTTTAATATAAGCCTAAATTAATTTATTTATATATAATACTCATTTAATAAAAAAAGGTAATAAATGTATTTATTTTTCCTGTTTTCTTTGCACTTTTCTAATAATGTTACCTCTCTTTGTCTTGCAGATTTCTTTTCACTGCCTGCCACACAAATAATTGGAACACAGGCCTGTTTGATGGATTACGAGATGCAGGCCAACGGCGGCGGCATGATGATGGAATCAGAGCCCAGTTTTCCACAACAACAGCAACAGCAACATATTCAGCAGCAGCAGCAGCAACCTCAACGCATCTACCAGCATTATCAAGGTCATTTGCATCGCGCTAACCGTGATGTGAGTCGTTGCATGATGTCGCACATGATTTAGGGAAAATAAGATATACATATATGTATATAGCAGAGAGTGAACATGTATAATTTTCATTGAAGAACGCACAAGAAACACACATGCAACCGTTCACCGAGCGAGGACGCGTCTCTCTTTATTTGTGTATCCATAAATTTCGCCCATTACTCATAAGCAAACAATTCGATTTATATGAATCGCAGTACGCAATACCTAACACAAACCAAAAACAAATATATCAAAAAATAACAAGAGAAATTAAAAGGAAATTGTAAAAATAACAAGTCAGAAAACGAATCAATGAATATGTATTCTGTATAATCATCCTATATTGTACAAAACAACAGCTAACTCAAAGAAAATTTGAAAATTGAACTCGTTGGATTGCACACACGTACTTACAAAACCTCAAGCAGTGAAGAATACTTAACTAAAACTTAAATATGAATCGTTACAAAGCAATCAATACAATCAATTATCACGAAAGCAATATAAACTTAAGGAAAATGCTTAAATTGCATAGAGCCTTCACAAAGTGTTGGATATCAAGTTATATGAGAAATATTGCAGTTTCGAGACAAGATTAGTATAAGTATAAGCCCGTATCACCATAAGTTCAAATCTTTTAACAGAAATAATTAATTTTGTGTAATATTTACCATAACTTGTATTCCTTTTCTTATATATTTTGATTTCCTTTTAATTGGAAGCTAAACAATTTGAGATTAAATTACTCTGCCTGAAACAAAGGTTTTATGTATATGAATATCTAAAGTTTAACAATCTGAAATATAAGAAAACGCTTTGTGAAAGATCTAAAAACTAAATGAAACTATAAATAGCAACAGGCTAAACAATATAAAATGCAATGCAAACTCCATTCAACTGATAGAAAAACCTCTGCCTTTCGCTCGTTTACAGAATCCGCAGAGCGAGCAGCATCGCCGCCAACGAAGATAAAGCGAAGAAATGATCCTTTAGAGAAAATTCAATTAAATACAGAAGGCAGCAGCAGCAGTGAGGCTGCGGCGGATTTGTATATAGCCACGCATGGCGGTTGCCTGCATCACTTCAGTACGCTGAGTGGCGGTGGGTCAGAAGAGTCTGATATCTAAGCAAATAGCCCAAAGGGTTACCTGTAGCCTCTAAACCAAGTACAATCGATCATTGTAATAGCCTATAACCTAAGTAGCCAAGTAAGCTCTCGCAAATGTCTCAACCAGAAGGTGCTTTGTTTTAGTATTTGGATTTCTAATAAAAATCTTAAGCTACCAAAAGTTTGATATATAAGTTAAGTGGGGATTTCCATTATTACTTTTAAAAAACATTTTAAAATTACTTGCAGCTATAGGTGAGCCCTACTGCCAAATAATATGAACATATGATACCCCAGATCTGATATTTAAATGTTGCCCATTATGTTGTTTCTTGATTGCTCTCAATTGACGATGGAATTGAGGCATTTGTGATAGAAAATTGGATGAAATAGGCCTTGAAATGCACTCTTGCCGGCTCTCTTTCAAAACAGATACTTTCCAGCAGATTGACATGCATGAGCTATTGCAGAAAGTACGTGGTTTTATATATTCCTAACTCTGCTAATACATTTTCCTTGTAAACTTCCTATGAAATGATCGTAGATTAAGCCTAAAAGTAAGTATTATCTACCACACATATATTTAGGGTTTGTTCTTAGATAAGCTACCTCCCAAAAGTAGACAATGAATTGTGGATTATAGTCATCGTTCCTTCATGAATATTATATAGTTCTTCCCTTAAACGAAAGGTGCTGCAATATTTTCAAGGTATGTAAGCCTTAATGTATTTTCCAAGGTAAAGGATACAGTGTTCTTGTGTTACTATACACTAGATAAATGCAACGTTAAATGCAATTGAAAATTAGTACTTAGGAATACTAGATACGGCTGTTACTATGCTTTTTCGATACCCGTCAGATCTGCAGCGTCTGCTGCTGCTGGTTGTCCCCGTTGATGTAGTTCTCCTGGACATCCTTCACCATAAAGTCCACCAGATGGGCCAGGTCGTACTTGTGCTGCCAGTGCCAGTCTCGTCGGGCATCCGAGTCGTCGAACACCTCTGGCCACGCATCCGCGATCAACTGCCGGCTGTCCGGCTTGTAGGTCACGTGCAGATTAGGCACATGCTTGCTCAGTTGATTCACCAGTTCCTCGGGGGTAAAGGACATGGCCGTGACGTTGTAGACGCGGCGCTTCAGTTGCTCGTTCGGTGCCTTCATGAACTCCAGGAGGGCTCTGGAATAGAAAGAGTTCAGTTTAGTTAAGACTTTTGGGAATTCGTAAACTAGGGAGGATACCCTATCAAAAGCTATATATTTTATGACTTGTTGCTTTATTTGGGGTACTTTTGACTCACTCACCGCAAGCAATCCTCAATGTACATCATGGGCAGTCGTGTATCGGGACGCAAGTAGCAGGTGTATTTACCATGTCGCAGGGCATCGTGGAAAACAGCAACGGCGTAATCTAGAAAGGATATGGTTTAAATTAGTGATAGCTGTGCGGTTATAAGATACTTTTTCTCACGGCATAACGTTTCTATAAAGAGTTTTATTCAAATTTAAAGCACAGCTAAAATTATTAAACAAATTAAGTATCTATTTGCCTCTTCTTCCCCTTTCTATATATTCGTCTGACTATATTTCTCTCTATATATCTTTCTTGAAGAAGAGTTAATTCAAAATTACTAACTATACAATTTCCCTGAAAGTTAAAATGGGTCACCAGATCAAGTCAGATATATATGTACATACATAAATGATGCCCATTGTCTTGCTCTTTGATTACCATAAATTGGCGATGGAATTGAGGCATATTTGTGATAAAAAAATTATATTAAATTAGGCTTGACATGCGCTATTTAAGGAAAAGTAAGACAGCAGATTGGCATGCATGTGAGCTGTTGTAGAAAGTAAATTCATACCTGTAGTGCCACCGCCTGGTGGATCGCTGGATATAACACCGGGGAAGCGCAGGCATCTAAAGTCCAGGCCAAATTTGTGGTAATAGTATTCACCAATCAGCTCGGCGTGCACCTTGGAAACGCCATAAATAGTGCGGGGTCGCTGGATCTGTTGAATACAAGAGCCATAACATTTCAGTATCGAACAAACATAGCTTTTGGGAGGAGAAATAGGTGACCTACCGTAACATTTGGTGTGGGGTTTCGGGGACTGTCGGGGCCAAAGGCTCCAATGGTGCTGGGCACGAAAATGCGAAGCTTGTACTGTTTCGCCAGTTCAATGACATTGTGCACACCCTCAATGTTGACCCTGCGGGGGATATAATATTTGTTTCAGTTTTTTTTTTAATTCATATTAAACAAGAAAGAAAGCTAACTTTGGCCAGCCAAAGTTTGTATACCCTTGCAGGTAACAATTAAAATATATCATAACTAAGCCAAAAATGCATTAATTTCGATTCGGAAAGCAGTTTTTTGTTAGTTTTTATTAATTTAAAAAAACTGCATACCAAATTTAAAATTTTAAGAAATCAAAATTTTTGGCCATTTTTGCTCATTTTAATGATGTAACCCCTTATCAAATATCGCAAAAATGGCCAAAAAATCGATTTCTTCCGGAGATGTCTAGAAAGATTTGCAAGCTAATGCTGATCAAGAATATATATGGTTAATGGGGTCGGAAATGATTCCTTGACTTCGAAAAATATTATTTTGTATTATAAAATCTGATTTTTTATATTAAAAAACTTCTTGATTTTTATTATACATTTTTAAATTTAAAATTATCATAATTCGGCCAAAAGAGCATTAATTTTAAATCGGAAAACTGTTCTGTGCAAGATTTTCTACAGTTAATAAATCTGCATACTTCATTTAAAAATTTTGAAAATTCACTTTTTTATCAAAATCAAAAATTTTAATGATGTAACCCCTTATAAAATTTTGCAAAAATGGCCAAAAAATCGATTTCTTCCTGACATATCTAGAAAGATTCCCCTGTTGATGCTGATCAAGAATATATATGGTTTATGGGGTCGGAAACGACTCCTGCAAACATCTGACTGAAATTATAATACCCTGCAAGGGTATTATTAATTGGGGATTTTTTAAGAAAAAACTTTGTTTTATTGATTTAAAAATCTCACCTCACTGCTAACGGCACATTTTGCTCGCCCACGGCACTGAGCAGGGCCGAGAAATGGATCAGCCAGTCAATGCGATGGTCCACAACTATCTTCTGCAGTCCCTTGAAGTCCAGGATATCGGCGAAAATGTATGGCCCATTCTCCAGCACCGCTGGGCTGGGCTTTATGATGTCCGAAAGGATTACATTCTGACTGCCGTATTGCGAGCGCAGCAGTTTGGCGCACTCAATGCCCAGTTGGCCAAGACCACCTAGAAAATCATTAGCAAAACATTTTTATGTTGAGAACATTTATTACATATATACTATGTGTACCATAACAACTTTAATATATTATTTAAAATAATGCATAAATTTATCTATATCCTGCTGCGCTAGTCTCCTGACAAAAGCTTTGATACGCTCTGACATAATAGCGTAGTCTTGATTTAAGTGGATGAAATACGACGACTAGACCTCGAGTTAAGCCCACAGACATTCGAAACTGCACTTTATTAAAGCAACAAGAATGTGTTTTATGGGTTTATAGGTATAAAAACATAAAATGAACATAGCGAAGAGCACAAGATAATGTTGCTGGTTTAGCAACACGTTGAGCCACACTCTGCAAGTGCTACTTGCAACAAAAGGATGTTGGACAGTTTCTTCTTACTGAATCTGAATTCAATTGCTACCTTTATATTTTAAAATATATATATTTCTATACATTTTTACAATCAATATAAATTGGTAAACATTTTATCACCGTGTACCGAAATAGAATTCGTTAAAATTTTTTGAATATTCACACACTTTTAAAAAATTAAATGCAGATTAGAAAATAAAAGAAAATCCAGAAGTTCATTGAGTTCAAATTGATATCTATTGACCAGCTGTTGGTCGGCTGTCCAAACAACCTTGAAACGCTTCACATCGTATTGCCAGGCGGCATGGATATATGTGCTACCATATAAATATAGCCGGAGACACGTGGCGCAGCCAACGGACGACTAACTGACCTGTGATGAGAATTTTGGGGGGTCTACCCTGGGCCGGCAGCTGGTGGACGGTGCGTCGCTGAACCAGCTGGCTGGCTGCAGGAGCAATAATCCCTGTGATCCTTGGGATCGCAACGTTAAGCGAGAGCGGAGTCACGGCGGGGCCCAGGGCCAAGCTGGCAAGGCACTTGCGGAACATTTTCCGGATCTCTGTGATCACAGCGAGCGACGATTTTCAACTGATTTCGAAATTTGCGAAATATTTCTCACGAGGCCCTCAGAATAACTGCGACTACAACTAATTTCCTCGCTACATGTTTTCGCATATATCGCATCGCGTGAGCGCACTCTCGGATCCCGTCGGGTGGCTCGCCTTTGATTTGGTGAGTATTAGTTTTTGTTGGCAGCCATTCAAATTCATTATGAGCTCTATGAGGAGCTGCTGCTGCCGCTGGGGCAACTGTCGCCATGGCGCGCACTGGTTTTGTTTGGGGGCCCCAAGTTGAGTGATTCAATAAAAAACGAAAGCTGGCGCGATGAGGAGGAGGCCTGGCAATTGACAACAACAACAGCAGCAACCTCCCAGAGATGGAATTGGATGGATGGATGGGTTTCCTTTTCGACGGCGGGACAAGTCTAAATCGGTTCGAATACCTCATACATACCAGTGCATATAATATATATATTGCGTCGACAGTGGGCTATGATTATGTAATGGCGATTGTGCGCAAAACAGGGTGATATTTAGTTGGGCTCTCGGGGCAGGCCCCCATTTTTGTAGGGGGTGTGTCTGGGTAGCTTTACTTCCTTAGAATCTACTTGTTTTTCCCTTGTTTTATTAATATTTCTTTCTGAATCCAACAATTATCCTTTAAAATTTGGTATGTTTATGTTTTTTTAAATATATATTATTGTTAAATTTTTTCTTGTGTCAATGAAAATGTAATCCAAAAGAATTCTAAATAATTTTATTACCTCCAAAAATTCTATTTTAACATATTATAAGTCTTATTATATGATACTAATTCTGTTGGAAATTAACTAAACCTAAATTTATAATTCCCTGAATATATTTTAGAGCATTTTATAGTTTAGACATCACGAGTTTTGGATTTAATTTAATTTCAAAAATTACTAATAAAAAAAGTGAAATTCTTGTAGAATCATTCCATCCCGTGATTAATTCTAATTTATTCCTCTATGTACCGCAAATCGGATTAACCTTGAGTGCGAAATTCAATTTCATTGACAATGAACGCCAAGACCCTCGGGGGTCAGTATGATATGGATTCCAATTAGCGGGTTAAGCTAACTTAATCCGAATCCAGATCGGACACGTGTAGTGTCCAGATAGTCTAGTGCCATGAATTAGCACTATACATATATAATGAGGAGGAGGCTGCTGTGGGGTCTGATTTGCCACTGATCTTATCATCTGGGGGCGGCGGCGGCGGCGACGGCCTTGACAACCTCGTTCTCTCAAGTGCATGACGTCGATGGATTGCAAGTAAATATTGTGCACATAGAACTAAAAATATTATTATTTGCCTGCCAATGGCAACAGGAGGCAACAAAACAGCTGAGAATTTAACTTTTGCTATATTTTTCGAGACGAATATTTCAAAATAAATATGAAATTTTCGGGAAGCGAAAGTGAAAAGACAACCGACGACGAGGCCTTATGTCACATGGCAAACGGCAATTTGTGCGCTTAATGAGGACTTTTATTTAATTTGTTTGAAAGTAACTGAAGACCATGAAGATGAAATGATTTCCTCCAGGAAATGTACTGTATTTTATTTATTTAAGTTTTTTTTTTAAATCTTGATTTCTTTTATGATTTTGCTGATTATTTGCTTGATACAATATTGATTATATATAGCATTGCTTTATTTACATTTCAGCGTTATAAAATTTCAAATTAGTTGAGTAAAATTATAGTAAATAAAAACCAACACCGATGCCTTCTCACCTGTTAATGTACACAATTAAATGAAAACCCGAAAATTGCTCTTGGCCTTCGTTTGCACAGCTATTTCCTGTCATAATTCTCATAATTTCACTTGCAATTTCATTATGCCTTGGAGTGCCAAAAATAAACGACTCGACCTGGCCCAGGGCCCAACTTTTGGGAGGGAGAGCAGAGGGACCGACCTCTGATCCGTGGTCACAGATGGCCTCACCCGCGTTCCACAACGGAGTCCACTCCCCAGCGAGAGAATCAGCCAAGTGTGGCGCCTGCCGTTGGAACCCAACTCCAACTTCGACTTCGACTCCGACTGCAGCTGGCAGGAAGCCGACATTTCTGGTAGAGATCTTGAGTAATCCACTGGGCTATTACATTTTTTCGAGCAACAGTTTCTGCGTGCATTCCAAACGAGGCGGTTCATCCAAAAAGAAGGCTCGGAAAGCCCATCCAATTCGCGTCGTTTACTTGAATTGAGTAAATAAATAATTAAATTGCAAAAGCAAGAGTGAATCTGAAAGTGAAGTGAATTAAACATAAATATATTAAAGGTTTAAAGGCTTCAATAAATACTTAAGCAAGAGTGTTTGTGGATTTATAATAAAATTATTTTTGAAGAAAAATAATCCTGGATTTGTCACAGCAGTCAGAGATTGTATTTATTGGATTAATTTGTAATTGAGTAAGTTTATGAGATAAAAACGAAAAATAACTTGGAGATATATATACACAACATGAGGTTCCTGTGTTTTTACCCCTTGAATTTTCCTATTAATTAGGGCAAGATATATTTGCAATCCTATTAGTCATTGCAAGACTTTCAAAACATCCTTTCTCTTATCAGATTACCCCAATTTTTAAATGTTTCAATTAGTTTTTCTAATTTTCCTTAACTCACCTACATCTAAACTCAAAATCTACCTTTCTTAAAGAACCGTTCGATGTAGAACTAAACAGTTACTTAATTATAAGGAGAAAAGAAATCAGAGCAGGTGAAATTGTCGCTGGAGATAGAGATAGATAGATACACATGTATGTAGGGGAATAGAAAGGGGACCCCAGCACAGGAGGGTCTTTGGGGATGGGGTCTTCACTTAGTGTGACTTCAAGGCGTGCAAAATGCAAGAAATTACATACAGCCACAGCTACAGCTCCAGGTACTGTCAGTTACAGATACATACAGAGCTTCAGCTATAGATGCAGATACTTGGAGCCGAACAATGATGAAAACGACAATAATTTCAAGGTTCGTTTGATGTAAACTCCGCTGAGCATGCGTAGAAACGCGCCAGAAGATAACACAAAAAGCTACATAAACCGAACCCCCGAAGCGGCGGTTTTAGCGTTTTCACTCTACTATTCCAAAGTTTTGCAGCTGCTTCTGCTGCTGTTTTTGTGTCTTTCAGTTTTTCAGTTTTTTTTCTTTTTTTTTCGTTAAATGATTACAAAATTTTCGTTGAAAAGCCATGTTACGCTTCTCGGCGCAAAGAGTTTCTTTTTGGAGTTGCGCAGTTGCATGGATAGAGGGTGGGATGGTTATAGTTATAGCCAAGCCACGGAAAGGTATAATGTCTATACGTTATGAAGACGAGACGAGACGAGTCTCGGGGCTATTGCACAAGACAGCGTACGTACGACTTCCTGTCGTACGACTGCCGGAGCCATCAACAAAAGAAGGGTTTATGAGGCGTTAGAAGTGCATGTGAAAATGAAACCATTTAATATATCGAAGAAATTATAACATAAAACAATTTAATTTTTATAATGAAAGGAAAATCAAGCATTAGGGTTTTGTAATCCATTAAGTTACTACCTAGAACTCCACACAATCCTTAAATAAAATCAAATCAGAGGTTCCACCTGACAAAACCTCATATAACACATCTAATCTCTGCCGATTCCAAGCAAATTCTATTAAAATCTCGACTTTTGATTAAAATAAACCAATTGCCATTAGTCGAACACATTTTGATTCATGTTAATCAAGATTTTTGCCTTGTTTTTAAATGTGAACACTCGATGCCAGACACCTGAACGAGGTGTTAATAACTGACCATTACCTTATGTTTAAAGTCATTATCTAATCAGGTTAAGCGCACCAATAAATTCAAATCAATATATATCGCCTCCATAAACTCGACACTTGCACATTCGGTTGTCTTGGAGCTGTCCTACCAGTATTTAGATAAGACGACCCTCAAAAGCATTGCACTGCAGGTTACTTATGGGGTTTTCCTTTCAAAAAATTTCCATTTCATTTTGGTTGATAATTTCATACTTAATAAAATGTTTACAAGAATAAAATATCACTTGAAATTACTGCAGTTCGTGGATCTTAGAAATCCTCGTAGGAGTTCATGCGCTTGATGATAGGATCGTTGACCTCTTGCTTCATGTTCCTAGCAATGATAAAGTCCAGATGGTTGAAACTCTGTACGGGCACACGGTAATCCTCCACCAGATGAGTAAACTCCCGGACCAAGGTATCCACGTCCTCGGGTCCGCAAAGGGCATCGTTTGTGCTGGAGTACAAGTGAGTGGGAGCGGTGATCTTGCTGAGGTCATAGACTGGTGGGGTATCCTGTCCATATAGCTCGTTGTTCTTCTTGGTGCCCCAATCGTACTGGCGGAACTCGTGCGACTTGTACAGCTGCAGGAAGTGAATACCCTGGTTGCTGGAGGAGCCACCCGGATGGGTCTCGATAAGGACGCTCATGGAGCTCTGTAAAGAAGGGGGGTTGGGTTTTAAAACATTATAGCAATAGAATAGAGCTATATTCTTTTCCCCACTCACCGCATTGGCATTCTCGTAACCTCCGTTGGCGAACATGATGAAGGCGTTGTTGCAGATCGTGTCGGACATGTGGCAGCCATTGTCCACCACTCGGTTGACCAGGTTATTGTGCGGAATCAGTTCAGTGTCCACCATCAGCTGGTTCCAAATGCCGCCGGGCTCGCCCACCAACGAGCCCAAAGTACGGAACACGAAGGATCGGCCGTGCTCGAAGAAGGCACACGGGGCCAGCAGATGTCCAGACTTGATCTTCTTATTGTACTCTGGGCGCTCTGTGAGCAACACCAGGTAGACGGTGGTGCCCTGAGAGTGTCCGGCATACTGCAGACTGGCGAATTGGGTCACGTCGAGGATGTAGTCGATCATGGTGGCGATGTCGATGGTTCCGATCTCGTGCCAGCTAAAGTGCCAGAACTTGTGGCTGTTCAGCGAGATGAGGTTGTTCTGCCGCGAGTAGATGTTGCCACGGGCATTGCCCAGCCACACATCGTAGCCGGCATCTGCGAGTAGGTAGGCCAGGGAGTTGTCTGGACCTGAGCACAGGAAGCAGTCCGAGTTACTGAACAGGCCGTGCTGCAGGAGGACCGGCGGACGCTTCTTGTCCTGGTTCTTCAACTTGTGCGAGTAGGGAATGCGGAAGAGGGTCAGCACATAGCCGTCCTCGGTGACCACCTCGTGGGTCTCGGCCGGGTAGCCGTGCGAGCGGATCCGCTCGTCCGACTTGACGATCTCACTCAGACAGTAGTCCGACTTCTCGGCGACGGCTAGACCCGCCACCAAACTGAACAGTAGGGCGTAGGCAATAGGACCCATGGTGGAATAACTTGATTGCTGACCAAACTGGCGGTGGGGCCTTCTTTATATAGTCCAGAGGGTCTTATCTGCTGGTAGAATAGCTGCCGATTTGAAAGTCTGCTGATATATAGAGATACTCTAGTAAGGTACACTTTTAAAATATTGCCAGCACTATCTGGTTCTTGAGAGAAAAATTAATTTTAGATTTAAAATTAATGAAAAAAAGTGCAAAAGGATATGCAATAAATATATTAGAACATTTTTAAATTTTAAATCTACAATAATACTTTCAAATTTATTCTTGATTGATTTTAAAACTTATAAACCTTTAAAGGATTATTCGAACTGGTTTTTATTATATAAATTAATATTATAATAAACTAAAGTATTCTCACAGAATATCTTTAAACAATTCCAGTAAATCTTTAATATAAAAAAATAGGTGTTGTATTAAAATTTTATTTTTTTAAGCCATTTCAAGTTACCAAATATTTTAAAATCTGTAAAAAACACGCTCTTGAATAATGTCACAATTTTGGAGAAATGTTGCTATCAACAACCATATAATTTAGCAACAATCAAAGAGTTCTCAGTATATTTAATTAATTTTTTGCATTTCAGTATAACTTTCGAATCGAAATCATTATTTTTCGAGTGCAGGAATGTCCGCCAATCTTGAATGGCGTGCACCTGTCTGGCAAAGCTTGATAGGCCAAAGTTAATCCCATCGAGGGGGTCTGGTCTACACTCCGGCGGAACTCTCTTCGCTATAATAAAACATAATTTATTTTTAATTCAATCTTTTCCGACTGCTAAATATTGTGATTAATATATGATGGGTTCAGGGTGTGTTTTAATGGCACAAGTGTTCGTATGACGTTTGTTTTGATTTTTGCTCGGTTGCATTCTATTTTTAGTCATTGATGGTTCTAGTTTGTGGATTTAATAATATAATAAACTCGAGAATAAAGGAAACGTTTATATTTCGTGATTTTACAAGGTTTTCTTATAATTAACCAATTTTTAAAGGATTTTATTTATAATTTTTATGTCCTATATCTTGTTCCCCTCAGCTATGTGCCCAGTTGGCCACAATCAGCCTGTTCCGCCCTCAAATTCTATGGTTTAGCTGATTGCCAGGATGTTGCTGACCATCCTTCTTTTGCTCTGTGCTGGCTTAAACCTAATAAGGGCCGAAAGCTGTCCTCCCTCGCAGGCCATTCTGCCCTGTCGCTGTTCCCTGAGGGGAAAGGAAATTCAGATATGGTGAGTCTCAATAATAAATTCAACTAAAATACAATTGAAAGAAAACCCCTTCCTTACAGGTGCTCCCATAGCAATCTGCCTCAGATTATGGATGGCCTGAAGGCTGTGGAGCGGAATATCAAGGGAAGGATCGACGAGCTGGTGCTGGAGAACAACCAGCTGCCGGCGCTGCCGGGTCGCTTCTTCGGGAGCCTTCAAATCGTCCGTCTAATGCTCCGCCACAACAGCATTGAGCGGGTGTCCAATGGCTGGTTGAACGAGCTGGAGAACGGCCTGGTGGAGATCTTTGTGGTGGAGCCGCAGCTGCGCAGCATTCCGGCGGAGAGTCTGAACGGGATGATCAACATGCTGGCCATCACCATCCAGAGCGATGAGCTGAAGCATTTGCCCGACTTTTCGGGACTGCTGAGCCTCACCTACCTTAGTGTCCAGACGGGAGCGCTGCAGGAGTTGCCGTCGCACCTGTTCCGTCATCTGCCCAAGCTGCAGCATATCCACATCACCGGCGGCTCAGGACTCACACGCCTGGAGGCGGGTCTCTTCGACGGTTTAATCTCGCTGAAGAATCTAGATCTCTCGCACAACGGCCTCAACTGGATCCATCTGCGTGCCCTGTCTCGGTTGCCCAACCTGGTGAGTCTGAAGCTCTCGCACAACCAAATCAGCGACGTGGGCATGGTAGGTCGCATTGTCAAGGATCTGGAGCACCTAAAGAAGCTGCGGCTGGACCATAATCTCATTAGCGTCATAGAGGACGGTTCGTTTGTGGATCTGCCCAATCTCTCAGAGATGCATCTGAACGACAATAGGATTACGGAGCTGCAGTACGGAGCCTTCTTGCGCACGCCTCAACTCAAGACAATCTACCTGCAGAACAATCTCATACGACGGATCCACCCGGAGTCGCTGCTCCAGGCGAGTGGCAGCGGCGTGGAGGCGGTGCACATCTACAACAATGAGATAGGCCATGTGGAGGCCCTGCGGGCTCTTCTCGACGCTCTACCCAGCCTCCGTTACCTGGACATGAGTGGGAATTTGCTGAGCGAACTACCCTACGGAGCTCTCAGGGGTCACGGCACACTGGAGCAGCTCCATCTCAATAACAACCAGCTGAGGCTCATCGAACGAGACGCCCTGATGGCCATGCCGGCCCTGAGGGAACTCCGTATGAGGAACAATAGTCTCTCCTCGGATTTGCCTCTGCCCTTCTGGAATCTGCCCGGACTTAAGGGACTTGATCTGGCGCAGAATCAGTTCAGCAGAGTGGATTCGCAGCTGCTGGCAGGTCTGCCCTCGCTGCGGAGGCTAGATCTCAGTGAGAATGGTTTAATTGAGCTGGCGCCCAATAGTTTTAGGCACAATCCCCTCCTGGAAACCCTCAATATATCCTCCAATGAACTGACCAAAATCCACTCCTCCACACTGCTGCATTTGGAAAGACTCTTCGAGGTGGATGCCAGTTACAATCAACTAAAAGCGGTCATTGGAGGCCTTCCCCGTATTGTAGAGCGCATCTCTCTGAAGGGTAACCACATCTCGGCTCTCCCAGCAGCCGCTAGCAAGGATCTGCAGTTGCCCAATCTGCGCATGCTTGATCTCAGCCAGAATCGAATAGAGCAGCTGCCCAGGCACGGTTTCCAGGGGGCATCCGAGCTGAGGGTCTTGAGTCTGGCTCAGAATGAGATTCGCCAGCTGGAGGACACCTCCTTCATTGGAGTCCAACGCCTGGAGCTGCTCCACCTACAGGAGAACCAACTGGGCGAGGCTGATGAGCGAGCTCTGCTGCCGCTGGCGGAGCTGAGGAACCTGAATCTTCAGTCCAACAAACTGGAGGCCATCACAGATAATTTCTTCTCGAACAACAGCAGGCTGGAGCAGTTGGATTTGTCCAGAAACCTAATACGTAGCATCTCACCCACCGCCTTCGATACCCAGAGATCTCTGGAGTATCTGGATCTGTCGGGCAATGCCCTGCTGGACATATCCGTGGGATTGGGGAACCTAAACAGCCTCCGGGACATCGATCTCAGTTACAATCAGATCTCCCGCATTCAATCCGATGTGATTGGCGGTTGGCGCAATGTCGTGGAGATCCGTTTGTCCAATAATCTTATTGTGGAGCTGCAGCAGGGCACCTTCCGAAATCTGCCAAAGCTTCAGTATCTTGATTTGAGCAGCAATGAGATCAGGAACGTGGAACCAGGAGCTCTTAAGGGTCTGGACGAGCTGCAGGAATTCGTTTTGGCGGACAATAAGTTGGTGGAGCTCAAAGATCATGTCTTTGAGGAGCTACCGAGTCTCCTGGCTTCCCACTTTCAGTACAACAAACTGCGTTACATCTCGCCGGAAAGCTTCCACAATGCCAACTCCTTGGTGTTTCTCAATTTGTCCAATAACCACTTTAGGAACATGGAGAATATAGGTCTTCGCAGCATGCGCAATCTGGAGGTCTTGGATCTGTCCACCAATGGAGTCAAGTTGGTGTCTACGATGCCGCTGAAGGCCCTCAATTGGCTGGTGGAGCTTAAAATGGACAATAATCAGATATGTAGGATTCAGGTGAGAATATAAATATAAAAAAACCCATAATCAGGACTGTATAAACTTATATTTTTTGTTATAATTATAGGGCTCTCCTTTCGAGACAATGCCTCGTTTGCGTGTCTTATCCATGCGAAACAACCAACTGAGGAGCATCAAAGAGAGAACTTTCCGAAACCTCCGAGGAAACATAGCCATTTTAGATGTGGATGGTAAGATATCTTTGAAACCTAAAAAACATTACTAAACTTAAAAATTTCCAAAAATTAACATTTTATTCCTTCTCAATCCAGGAAATCCCATTGATTGCAACTGCGAGATGCAGTGGCTCTCCGTTTGGCTGCAGGAGACAAACTTCCCCTATCCGGGGCCCAAGTGCCAGGATGGACGCCTCCTAAGAGCAGCCCGCATGGAAAGGAGTCTGTGCGTGGGAACGGATGTCTTTGGAAACGAGCGGACCTCCGATGGCAATCAGCTGCCACTGCTCAACGAGCATGGCGATGTCTTCCAGCGGGATTTGCCAGAGGATTTCAACGATGAATGCGAGGCATTTGAGGGCACGAGACTGCCAGGTGATCGTCCTCTAGTCGGCGAAAGCGAATACTTCTACGATCAGTATGTGGACGCCACTGAAGCACCAGACACCACCAACTCTGTGATCAGCACGTCGCAGCGACCCAAGCCGAATCCCACCCTGAATAGTAACTTGGATCTGAACAATACAATACTGCACACCAAGTACTTTAATCGGAAGCCTCAGCCCGGCTCCGGATCCCCCTTCACCTTCTTCGGCTATCCACTGCCCAGTGTGAGCTTGGGTCGCTTCTTTGGCTTCGGGGATCGGGGACGCAAGCAGCGTACCGATGGCAGCGACGAGATGCCCGCCACCCATCGCATGGCTCACATTAGCCTGCCCAGCGGCGGCCAGCGCAGCAAAACCAGGATGTATCAGCCGAATAGTGCAGAGTTCGAGAAGTACCTCAAGGACCAGCAACAGCAGCAGCAGCAGGAGAAGCAGAGTGTGGCCAGGAACCGGTATGTGGACACGGACCCCACCACCTCTTCACTGGAGGATGCGCTGAGCAACGAGAGCGGGAGTGCAGCCACCACAATGGGTGTCTTTCGCACCACCTTCAGGGAGCCATCGAGCATCGAACGCGGTGGCTTTCGTCCAATTGTCCCAGTTCATGTGGGTGGCTTTATGCCTGTGCATGATCCCCAGCAGCGACGGGGCACGGTGGAGGCGGTGAATATTACGGGAAAGCAGCAGCCGGAGGCACAAGCCAAAGACCAGCGTAATTTTGTACCCATTCCTGTTCAGACGAGACCCAAACCCACGGTGAGCAATGGGGAAAGTGCGGAGACAGCCACCTATGATGTTACGGAAACCACTCCCGACTTTACTACCACAACGCCTTTGATGCCGAGCAATAGGATGACCACTAGCACAACCAGAGCCACCACAACTACAGTGCGGAGTACAAGACCCACTACCAGCACCCAGGCGCCTCCTGCATATGACGGATCATCTTCAAGCAGCGAACAGGCTCAAGAGTCGCAGTACGATGACGATGATCTGGAGGCACAATCCGTGACCTTGCTGCGGCCTCCACCACTAGTGCATACAACCACAGCGGAGACGATCCTATTGATTCCACCCGCTGAAGAGCATGTGGCACAGATAAAGAGCCGATCCTGGGCGACGACCACCACTACAACAACTCCTCAGAGTCCCAGAAACTATCAGGCCACTACTGCGCGTCCCACAAGCTCCTTGGCGCCACCTCCTTCACAGCCAGTACGCGGTGGAGGACGCTCCACCATCACCAAGGTGTACACTCCCCACCAGCAGCAGCCAGTTGCCCAGCCCACGGCGGAGGAGTACCAACGCACCACGCCCAGTGCGGATAACGAAGGCTTGGCCAGCGAACATCAGCTCACAGCCAATGCCCAAAAACGCACAGAGGTGGAGCTCCTCCAGGTGGATAGAGTGGATCGCAAGGATGGTATGGATTGGTACTATGAGAGCTTCAAGAAGAAGCGCGACTTCAATGGCGGGGCTGCTGTGCGAAAAACAGCCCAGAAAGAAGTGTTCTTCGATGGAATAGGAGCAGGTGGTTCCTCCAGTTGGAATCGATTGAGCAAGAAGGAGATTCTTTTCCTCAGCCTGTTATTGTTGTGGGGAGCAGCGTGTTAAACAGTTTTGTAAGATCTTAAAATATTGTATTATGTATGTTTTTAAAATAAAGACTTTATTTTATATATTAAAATGGAAGATTTTATTACCACAGCATCTGAAAGGGAAAGAAAAAATGGATGTTAGGGATGTTTAGAAACATAGGTAAGTATAATTTTAAATTTTAAGTCAGATGGTGATGCATGTTATATAGATTTCAACATTATTTCTCTGTTTTTGGGTATGTAAGATGTCATCAGTTTGGGGGTTTAATTTAATTTAATTTTAGGGGTTATTTAAATTACCTTTTGATAGCTTCAATCATTGAAATACAGACAGCTAAGGCAGTCTATCATTTTTGTCTGTCTGTAAAAGAAAGAAATTATATTTAGTAAATCATATTTTAAGTTTCCAAATCAAATTTCAAGAACTTATTCAGATGGTGATGCATGTTAAATAGATTTCAACATTATTTCTCTGAGTTGGGTATGAAATTATCATCATTTTTAAAAATAAACATGGAATTCTTTTTACAAGAAATTATAAATTACCTTTCCCAGCTTTAAGCTTCCAATAGAAAATTTTCAGCAAAAGGTTTAGCCTGCAAAGTAATAAAGGAGTCTAAATTAGTAAATAAATAATTTATCCTTATTACAAATTAAATTATACATCATTTATTCAGATGGTGATGCATGTTAAATAGATTTCAACATCATTTCTCAGAGTTTGGTATGAATTTATCATCAATTTAAACAGAAAAATACACAAGATTTTAATTAAAATATTATTAATTAATAGAATTACCTTCAAATGAAGCCAATTCCAGACCAGGATTCCTCATTTGCTAGAGGGCACTTTTCCTTCTGTAAACATAAACCAAATATTTATAAAATACTCTGTGATAACTGTTTTTAATTTAAATTCTTTAAAAACTGAATCAGATGGTGATGCATGTTAAATATTTTTCAACATAATTTCTCTGCATTGGGTATGTTAGATGTCATCATTCCAGTTGTTAAAGTAGAGGAGCCTTACAAATATAATTACCTCAGAAATAGTAACCTTTCAGCCTGTCCCCAAGTGTCTCACTTTTCAACACGTGGAGTTTGGTTCACATTTGGTTATCCCATTTATTTTCAACAATTTCAACTTATTGCGGCTTGCTGAATACAATTTTTTGTGCACAACATTATGTCCACATCAGTTGTGCTGAATATTTCATATATTTTCTTCATTTTCAAAGTTTAATTTAATATTTTAAGCGAGCCGACAACTGCAGGCAACGAGAATTCAGATGGAAAGAAGGCTTGAGGTTGCCAGATGGCCAGAACCTTGATTCCACATGGAGATGCCAGATAGTGCGAAGATCAACTATCGGGCATTAAAAATATCAAATTATTAAAATATCAGTGAGATCGAATATGGTTTTCTGATGATGGATTTTTAAGCTCCTTAATTTAAATTAAATAAAACAAGGCAGCTTGAAAAACATTTTTTTTTTCATACGCGAGAACGATCTTATAGATACGAAATGCCATCCTGAAAACCCAACTAAAATCCTGAATAGGATTTTATTTTCTCCTCGAGCCATTATGGCCAAAGCTAGAGCCACATTCCATATACCCTGATGTAAGGGTATTTAATTGCAATATCGATTTACTTGCGATAGTTTCGCCACGAGCGCCCACCTCTAGAGCGTGCTGCCACCTTGTGCGAATTGGCGCAATTTAAACAAAAACAAGTAAAAATCACAGTTGCATTCGCCTGGAGGGACGCCAAAAGATAATCCCAACCGATCCCAAGTGCCCGGAAGCTATACAAACCGCCAACGCATTAAATCGGTGATTCTGCTGCGAAGACCAAGCGAAGCATCCAAGCGGTACGTCCGGTGCAGGTGTATCCAAGGGTTTTATAGAATCTTTTGATGCGTTTTACAGCAATCGACAGCAATGACGACACCGCTGCAGACGCGAATGGCGTTGGCCGAGATCCCGGACCGTTTGGAGGCGCTGCGCATGGCCAACACCCCGACAAATGCCAACCGGCGGACTCCGGATGAGCCGACACCGGCGGCAGTGGTAATAAACACACCGAACGCGAACGGGGGACTGGGCCTGCGGGTGGATAACGATGTGAATGTGGTGCAGGCCCAGGACTTTGTCTTCTCACCGCTGCCCTCACCCGATGAGTTGGTCATCCGACAGCGCGGACGTCGTAGGTTTACCACCACATTCTCTCCAGATAAAGTGAATGGAGGCGGCGGCAGTTCCAGCGGCTCTTCCATGCGCAGTCCCTTCCAGCGTACGCCCACCAAGAACCTGCAACTGACCAGCGGCATGATCCTGCGCAGCTCGCCCAGGAAGCGCTTGACTATGGGCAGCACACCTCCAGAGCCCATGCCCATGGAGACATATTCGCCCATCAAAATGGCCACCACCAAGCAACTGTGGCCGGGAACGCCGATAGTGAAAAAGCTGAAGATGGACGACCGACCGGTTGGGCAGACAAACAACGATGTGGCGTTGCCTGTCCTGCTGCAGGGATTGTCCCAACAGCAGCTTATTGAATTGATAACGAACAGTGTGAACACTACCAGCGATGAGGAGGAGATCAGGAGGCAGCTGCCCACGCCAGACATAAGGTGATTGTGCTTTTTCAATCATGTAAACATATTTTTACCCCTTACCTTGTTGCAGCTCGCTAGAGCAGGAGCTGCACCATGTGAAGCGGCTCATCTTCAAGTCCCTGCCCACCTCTCGCCTGTGCAAGAAAACCGATGCGGCGGCCTACTCGAAGGCGTCGATGCATCTCAACGAATTTAAACGAGTACTGCAATTGCAGGCCAAGCGACTGCACGACTCCAGCCACTGGGATGCCCTGGTGGACTATGTCAGCATGGCCTGGCAGTATGTGGCCAGCACCCCCAACTGGGAGAGCCATGCGCACAATGCGGTGCGGCGGCAGTGCTTCAAGCTGCTCGCCTGCTCCTGTTACGCGGCCATCAAGCACGGCGGCATGCGATTGGGCCAGACGCGACTGGAGAGTCTGGAGCGGAATTTGCGTGAATGGTCCAAGGACTACGAGGACGTGCTGTCCTGTGTGAATGCCTTGCAGCGTACGCTTAACAACCGTACCAGCCTGTAAGACACTGAGGAGACTATAGACTTGCTGAACTCGAGGTTTAGTGGACCGAAAATAGCAACTAAGGCGAAGTTAGCATGTTAAAACTATCTTTTAATTTTGTTCCTCGATATGTTGTCCTTTTTAGAATGCACGTAAGTTATAGCTTCATTATTTAGTGATCTAAGCGAAACGAAACACACGCTATCGAACAGTCGGCTAGCTTTATAAACTTGTATTTATTAACGCTTAAATATATATGCTTAGCAAGTAGGTTTGATTACCATTTTGGACATTTTTCGTTTGAACTAAGTACACTTATACGACGATCCTAGTTTGCTATGACTATATGTTGTACAACTTTACATCATCGTCCAGTTAACTTTAACAGAATATCCACCTTCTGCTCGTCCATCGCAGCAAACTGAGTGCAGAGAGCAGAGGTATTAATATTTTTGGTATGTGCTGGCTCCGAGAGCTCCCGGAAATGTGTCGCCCTGGAAAATAGTCAAAGGAAAAATGTAGTTTTAGTTAAAATTGTTTTTATGCCAGCTGGTAAAATTCGGAATATGTTTTTCCAGCTTTTCTCATATTTATTTATGAGCTAGCTCTCGATTTAGCCAAAGTTTTATGTTTATTGTGAGAAGCTTCTTGGAATAAACTACTCAGTGCGATAATATACAACAGCCAAGGCTAATTGCCCTTTTTAAAATTTATAGCTTGCCATTTTCAAAAGGCCTTTTCCTACATATATTTTATGATTTAAAAGTCTCTCGATCTCTCAGGCCGAACGGTGTGAGCGATTTCAATTAGCATTATAAACTAAATATAATTAGCATGGTACGATTTTCTGGCCAGTGATGTGAATATTGACATGATCTGATCTCTCGGCCATTGTTGCTGTTATTTCTGGTATTTGTATGTTTATCGAAGGCGCCGTTGTGGAAACAGAATCATCGAAAACTGTATATTTACATTATTAAATTAGCATCGCTTTGTTAATCCCGCTCCGTGTGTTCGTTCGGAGTGGCATGAGCATTTAGCATTGCTAGTGTGATACCAGATGCGAACACTATGGCTACGTGCAGTCTCCATCGTATTGGATGGAAAATACTTACACTTCTTGACCCAGGTCCCAGCGCAGCAGCACTCCTTGACCTCCGCGAAGACGAAGCACGAGCCCACGGAAGGTGTGTGCACCTTTTCATCCAAGAAGCATGTATGGGGTACATATGGCAGGCCCTCTGGAAAGGAATTGGAAATTGAATATTATTTATTTATTTTATACTAGCTTTTTCTTAATAGATAATATTAATTTTACATAATTTTTTAAATTTCAAAATTGGCATTTTGATTTTATAGTTTTTTAAAAGGAGAAAAAAATAATTTCGGTCATTTTTATACCCTTGCAGGGTATTATAATTTCAGTCAGAAGTTTGCATCGCAGTGAAGGAGACGTTTCCGACCCTATAAAGTATATATATTCTTGATCAGCATCAACAGGGGAATCTTTCTAGATATGTCAGGAAGAAATCGATTTTTTTGCCATTTTTGCAAAATTTTTTAAGGGGTTACATCATTAAAATGTTTGATTTTGATAAAAAATTGAATTTTCAAAATTTTTAAATGAAGTATGCAGATTTATTAACTGTAGAAAATCTTGCACAGAAGAGTTTTCCGATTTAAAATTAATGCTCTTTTGGCCGAGTTATGATATTTTTAATTTAAAAAAAAATCAAGAAGTTTTTTAATATAAAAAATCAGACCCCATAAACCATATATATTCTTGATCAGCATTAACGTGCGAATCTTTCTAGACATGTCCGGAAGAAATCGATTTTTTTTGCCATTTTTGCGAAATTTGATAAGGGGTTACATCATTAAAATGAACAAAAATGTCCAAAAATTTTGATTTCTTAAAATTTTAAATTTGGTATGCAGTTTTTTAAATTAATAAATACTAACACAAAACTGCTGAATCCGAATCGAAATTAATCCATTTTTGGCTTAGTTATGATATATTTGAATTGTTACCTGCAAGGGTATACAAACTTTGGCTGGCCAAAGTTAGCTTGTTTTACAATTACATTTTTAACAATTACACAGCCTTAAAAAAATATTTTAAAAATAAATCTGATTTTCCTAGTTTTCTAAATCAGTTATGATTTGTACTTAATTACTCATATAAAAACCTTAAAAAAATAATAAAAAAAGTAATTTAAAAACCTTCACCGAAAGTGAAAACCAGAACAACCCCTAGTATGATGATTTGATTGATTTATAAAGCTATAAATCTCACGAAATAATAAACAAATTAGCAAAATTAGCTAGAGAGTAATAAACAAATGTTATAAATCGAAATTCATATACAAATAAAATTAATTGGTATATATGACCTTAGGCAATTATATTTAAATCAAAGTAAATCTTATGTTTTTCTAAAAACACAGCTGCATGTGTCATTCACAAAAAAAACTATAAATATTTCGAAAATATTGGTTTTCAGACATCTCAAAATATTCAAACATTTTCCAATATGCTCCAATTCAAAATCAAGTGCTTAACTTTTTATAATAGCAACCACTTAATTTAAATACACAATTTATGGAACTTTTGCGCTTTGAGTAGAAACGGAAATCGATAAAATAGAATATGTTTATTGGAGCTAGCTTGCTGTGCGCACGAAAACGAAAAATCAAGAGTAATTTCTGGCCAAAATATAAACTGAGACGAGTGACTAAATATGAACGGCATTGTTTTTCGATCGGTGATCGTAACATATGCCTGGGTTATTTTTTCGGTTGGCCTGTTTATGGACGCCGCGATTCACATTTGTTTATAGAAAACTCAACGTGTTGAATTTTATGAAGTTCCATGTCTAAATTTTAAAAACATTGAAAGCCCACACACACATATTATAGTCGCTTTTCATTTGTTTGCTGCGTGTCACAGATATTTATACAATTAAATAATTATTAGTAAATGCAAACAGACACGGGTCCCGGCGTGTAATATGTTAGGTCAATTTTACCGACTGCTCTGGCAATTGTTATTAATCTTTAGCGACGGCGGCTGACAAGCCGAGGACGAGATTGCATTGGAAATATATAAATCGACAGATTGTTGAAACAGAGAATAATGTGAATCGAGTGTGATTGATTACACGAAGCAGCTAAAATTAGGTTACCAAAGAAATTTAATAACGATTTTTTATGTTTACAGCTTTTTTATGATTCACACATTTCGTCAATTAGCATTTCCATAATTGTATTAAATAATAATTGCTTGGAGTACGAAAAAAAGAACACCGAAATAGCTGTCAAATTTAATTGCGTAAAATTATGGAAATATTTGAATTGGAAGCTATAAGCGGCACCTAACAATGGTCATCGGGAGAGCTGTATATACTACTTATGTGGACATGCCACCCAGAGTTGGCAGGGGTTGGCAGGTGTTTTCCCATTGTTATTCCAGACACGTTCCTTATCGATTGGACTGGCGGCCGGTAGTAAGTATTGCCTGCTGCATACCAAAGAATGTGGGAGTAAGCCACAAAAAATGTTCAGTAAATATTAAAACAGAATACAATCCTATACCCTTGCAGGGTATTTTAATTTTAGCCAAAAGGAATCATTTCCGACCCTAAAAATCATAAACATACATGCATAATACATTTTGGCTTAGTTATGATCGATTTCAAATTCAAACTGGATCCTTTTGCAAAATGCAAGAGTATACAAACTTCGGCATTGCAAAATAAGTTTCCTTTCTTTTTTGTATCATAAGTTGAAGAACAGTGACAGTATTTGATTCGGAAAGCTTTTAAGTTCTTCGAAAATATTATATGGAAGAGATCATGTAAGTAAAGATAAGGCCAAGGGTAAGATAAACAGGAAAACTGCCAAGAGTTTTCTTATCTTACGTCAATAAGCACTTAACAACCCAAATTACACATTCTTAACCCTTTTATATGCCTCGATTCCAAGAACTGCAAGATTTGTATTTAATATTTGTTCAAGAAATGTGTTTTTTACCTTCATTGGGGCTTATAACCAACGGTAAATGCATAATAAGCCCCAGAAAAAGAACAACAAAAAAGTGAAATTAACAAAATTGAATTTAATGAGCTGCAAAGAACAATTCAAAGGCGGGTGCATTGCAATTGCATTGAAAAAGTAAAACTATGGGGGCATGGAAAACGAAAACTGGGCGCCTTGAAGAAAATCATTCAACTGTAGACAATCTAAGCGCCGAGCCCACAAAATTTTCCCCAAACAGCCTGCATTCTAGCAATAAAATAACAAAGAAAAAAAAAAAAAACAACTGCTTAGATTGGAAAGAATTATAAACTGACGCTTGGACATTAGGAATGTCGAAGTAATCCGAGTACAGTGGGTTCTGACTAAGGAGCATATGGTAAGAGTGCATTAGGTATTCGAATATCTTTAAAATAAGAAAATGTAGTTATATCTAAGAAAGTATTATTTCTATTTAAAAACTTCTACTTCTACTTCTGATAAAAACAATCTCAAACTTTTGATAATCTTATCTATGCAATGAGAAAATGAGAACTCAAAATAGAAAAAACCTTCTTATAACTCAAATATTAAACCCTAAAAACCACATACTTCTCCCTTACAGAACCCACACTGTTATTGTTGCAAGTCGGGGCAATGGAGCGTGTCGAAGCATTAGAGTGCGGTTCAATCAGTGGACCAGACTTAACAACTTCCGCGCCGCATCACGTGCCAAATGCCGGCGACAAGGAGACCAGTTCGAGCCCATGCCCAGCCGATGCCGCCACCTCTCGACCATGGGATAATTCTGTGGCCAAGTTATGTCCACCAAAAGGGTTGCGTCATCGCCGTAGTAAGTACGAGAGGTACACTTACTCGCTCCCTGCCCGGTAATCTGCGTGAGTGGGGCTTGTTAAGGGCTAATGAGGCTCTTTAGAGAGTTGTCTCTGGGTGCCACTGGGTTCCAAGTGGGTTAGTGGCACGACACGTCTGCTGTGGGAGATTGCCACTGCGAATGCAGAGAAGTTGCAGGTCTCTTGTTTGTTATTGTTTGGCGCCATGTGCTGAGACTCTTGTGGCAAAGTCATAAATATTAACTTTATTGAAAACAGTGCACTTAAAACAGCTTTTAGGGAAGTTCTCTGATTTATGAAGTTGTTGTTATGTATGAGTATAACCACTAATAAATTATCAAAATTATGTTTAAAGCAAACAAATATTAATAATTATATTTATATTTTTTCTTTTAAAATGTAACTACTCCAGCAAATTTTTATCTCCTTTCAAATCACAAAATTAATTTACTAATTCTACTATTTCATAAAATATTTTACAGTGTTACTCACCTTCTCGATGCTGCATTTCGCACCAACAATGGTCGTTTATAAACTGTAAACATATTATTTTCAAATTGAAAGTTTTTGTGTAAAATATTAGGCTCATTAGGCAGAAAATAACCTTAAGTTTGTCCTCAACTAAGGCTTTATTTTTTATTATTTAATCATGAATTTATTAAGGATGTTCTCTGCCTATTGTCCCTATAGCTTATATTTAACATTTACCTGAGTTCCTAGGCAATATTTCATTACATTCGGTGGGCATTTTATAGAGTTACAGGCATTGTTCTGGGCATGTGCTGTTGAGACAAAGAGACTTTAATTAATATATTATAATTATTTTCCAAGAAAATAAAAGATTTAATATTTTATTACACAAAATTAAAGGCTAATTGCTTGGAAATATTATTAAAAAAATAATTTTGCAAGTAGGAAAGTATATTTTTGTAGAAAACAAAAGAAATTTGATTAAATTTATAAACTTTCTTTATCTAAAATTGTATTCTGGATTATTTATTACTTTAAACGTAAAGATAATAATGATAAATACAAAACTTTATATTTGCAATAATGTTAGATTCTTAAATTAATACCCGAAATGTTTTTCTATATATTTTAATTCAAAGTGATTTAATTTTTATATACTTACACTCATTAAACTTCTGCAACGACTCCATGGCCGACTGCTGGGACACCTGATGGTCAAAGGTCCACTCCGTGTAGCTGTCGCTGTACGGCGGTACGCGCGGACGCAGGTCCTCCTTGTTGCACATAATGCAGGAGGTTTGTGGGGCAGCCAAGACGGATCCCAGGCAGAGGATCGCCACTGTGCAAGCTAGGAGGAACGAAGGAGGAATGCTGATGCTGACCGCCAACTGATAGCGCAGGCTGACCCCGGAGACGGAGGAAGAGCTGGAGGAGGCAGGCTTATCGGTGGTTGGAGATCTCGTCGGCGTTTGCTGTAATCTCGGGCACTGGCGATAATCCTCTATGGCAAGCTGAGTGCATTCCAAGTCGCTCCACATCGTGCTAAATCGTCCGATTTCGATCATTTTAGTTTTTGCACAATTATCACATTAATTAGCTGGATTTTATTGGCGTTTTATTTCGGCTTTCAACTAGTGCGTCGTTGCGGTCGCAGCAATCGGATACGATCTGTAAGTCAGTCGCACGGATGCGGAGATTGAGATTGAGATTCAGTGATGATCGGCATACTATATAGTGAGTAAAATGCGGTCGTGATCGGAATATAGAGGCCCAGCGCACACATTGTATATGGTTCAGATTCAAGAATATTATAGCCAGCTTTCCACACGAACAGCTTTTGTGTGTTTAAATCACTTTACAGCTGATTGGTTTGATGGCATTTCTCTAATATTGTTAAACAATTTTTATAGTTTTCCTTTTGACTGCAATAACTCGATTTGGCAGGCAGTTTTTAGTTTTTGTTTTGGTTAAATGGGTCAATTTAAAAATAAAAAAACCCACTTGTATAAATTGTAGTGATTTTTTAATATATTTTATAAATAAAATAAATTAAAGGAAAGTTACACTTGTAGCTTTTTCTGTGTTTTATAACTTCACTTCAAAGCGATATATTTTCATATAAATTTTCACGTTATTGTCGTTTTTATTTATAATCCTTTTATTTATAAAACTATATAAAACTTTATAAACCCTTTAATTTATCGAGTTATTGGCCTTTATTACATTTTTCCAACTCAAAAAAACACAAATTTCCACATATCCACACAATTTGTTGCATAAAATATGGTTCTTTCATCTCGTTTGTTACTGATAAATGGCTTTAAAATTTCGTTGATATTTATTTTTTCACTAAAAAAATGCTTGGTATTCTTGGGAATAATTTATGAAGCAGCTAGTCAGCGGCGAAGACTCACTCAACGCATTCCGCATCTCATAAATTAAAGTTACAAATATCACACACGCACGTGAGGAGCGGATCGGAGATCGCAGGAGCCAACGAAATAAATACTCGTAATATTTGTCGTACCGCTGCGATGGTTTCGCATCAAGATCGACGGGCCGCACGTCCGATTCCCAGCCTATGCAAATTCGTTCTGACTTTTGAGCAAGTCGGCGGCGGCGGCTTCTCCAATGCTTCGGCAGCGAACAGTAAACAGTGGTCAAATCCCACGAAAATTCTGTTTATTTTTTTATATATATTTTTTAAATTTTTTGTAAAGTGGTTTCAGCGAAATTAACTTTACTTTTTGGGGAATATTTTCTGGTTACGAAATGCCTTACATTTAATTATTAATTATATAATTTATTAATTAATTTATTAACTTAAATGTTGTGTGCTTTGCTTTGCAAGGTTAGTTAAAAATTAAACAAGAATTTAAGTTTATTTGGCTTGAAAAAAGAAAGAATAAATACTTGAAACGTTTTTGTGTCTTAGTTAATTAAGGGATTTTTATATTCACTAATAATTTAAACTTTAATACTATCTACGCCGTCTTAGAATTTATAACACGTCGAAACGTCATAAAAATAATAGCTATTTATCGATTTAAAATTGGGTTTTCCAATTATTTCTTAAAAAAAATAAGTAAGAAAACAAAGCTTTAATGAAATCTTCTGTCCTGTCAAAGTCTATAAAAAATAAGCCCCTATTATACCAACTTGAAAATATGAGGCTAAACAAATATGATATGACACACTGTCCGTTGGCAGAAGCGAGGTATCCGTGCGATACCCGGCTGGATCCGTCGACTTGAATGAAGTATATTCGCAGATAGCGAGCGGGTTGCATTTAAAGGTAGATTCCGATAAGGAACAATACATATTCTTTATTTTCAAATTCCTTGTAACTAAGTGCAAGTTAATTCTAAAGATAAGGCGGTATAAGATGGTCAATAATTGCACTACGTTCAAGATTAATTCAGGATGAGTAGTATCATAATTATAAAACAATAAATATTTAAAAAATGAGAACATAAAAGATACAGTCATCTTAAGTAAGATAAAACTAAAACTGAGAATAAATAAACTTCCTGCCTTTCCCAATATTTGTTCACCTGATTAACCAATTTGTCGAGCTCAATTCACACTTCCCAATGGGCCATCAACAGGCATTTAATCAAATATTCCCTCAATGTGATGCTCCATTAATAATATGGCACTTAATAAGCCCAGTAATTTGTTAAAAACGGAGCATAACCATTTCCCCTTCCAGAGTTTAGAAAAAATAAACACCAAACATACCTTGGCATACCGAACAAACAATATCTGACACACATTGAAATATTTTTATAATTTATGCCCACCTAAATGCCCCGGAACGATCCCTTAAAAATAGATATATCTGCATCTGTATACCTATGTAAGCTATATACACATATATGTGATCTGCTCTGGTCTTCATAATTTCGGTGTTTTAAAAATAAAAATGAAAACTCACATAGGCGAGGTGATGGCTAGGAAGTTCCTCCTCCGGCTCTTTTGTTTATTTGTAAAACTGCAACCTGCTCTGGCAGTCGCCACCCAAATCTCACATACTATATCTGGACTGGCCCCAACCCGTACGATTTCTTGTTTTGAAAGCATCATTTTATGGACCTTACTTTCTAGAATTACCCAAGACTATTAAACGCTGGCTGGACTCTAGATCTGTGGGCGGTTATTGTATTTTCCTTTGCTTTTCGCTTGATGTGGTTTCATCTACCACAACACTTAAGGGCCTAAGTCGGCGTGTAAATAACTTGACTGCATAAAAATATCATTTCTATGTCGGCGGCATCTGGCTTTAAGAACTTAATACCACCATCATCCGCATCCAACTCGCTGGAAAGGATATTGAGGCAGGGGAAAGCATGTCAAGGTGAAAGTGAATCATGCTGAGAGCGCCACCTCTCCCCAGGTAATGCTTTATGACTTTAATGGGGGACTTCCCCTCTCTCGAAAGGTCACAAAGGGCGCGTCTATCTGGCAGGTAAGTGGAAAATGGCTCTGTCGAAGCATTTCGATTGGGTTCTGGCACGCAAACCGAATTAAATTCGCAAATTTAGATGCAAATATTTGGATTTAGCTGGATTTACTTAATGTTGTGTTGAGTAGTTGGTGGGAGAACTGTTTTATTTTGGAGATCTCTATCAGAAATGTCCACAAGGGTGTGATTACCAGGAATATTCTTTTTTATAAATTATATTTACTATCCTTATAAAAGTTTTTCTTTGTGGTAAGGAAAGTAAATTGTTCTAAAACTATTATATTTGACACTTAAAACATTTTATAACATAATTTCAGATACCTTTTCCAATAGTTTTATAGCACTAGAGTTTAAAAAATCTTTATAAAATCTGCCTTACCTTAAAATCTTCAGATCTCTGTGGCAGACATCTGCTTATTACCTTTGCTAATAAAATCTCACCTTCCCTAAGATATCGCTGCGCCTGCGGTCTGTATAGTTTTTTAACCCCTGAAGATGGAATGAAAAAACACCCCGCGAAGAGATTGTAAGGGAGAAAGTCAGCGAAAAGAGAGATATCTCCCCTTTTTCAAACAAAAACTCGTTTCGACAGCGCCTGCAAAACTGTGTGTGGCTCATACAAGCTCTAACATTTTTGGCAGCACTGCCACTGCCCAGGGAAATGATTATTTTTATGGGTCCCCAAGTGTTCTTTGGGCTTTAACCAATTTATGATCATTTTCACACTGAGCAATCAATCAACAGAATCGCAAAAATAACATATACGAACTATTTTTAAACCGCACTAACTAGAGAATGCTTTCAGAGCGCGTAGTTTGTAGTAATTTATGTTGTAACATTTTAAAACTTTTTTGCCTTGCTTCGGGGGATTTTGGGTCTCGAAAATTGTCTGTTTTTTGGGGGCCAACCATTTGACATTGTTTTTTTCCGACTTTTTTTCAACATAAAGATTTTAATCGCTCAACGAGACGCACCAATTTGTCAATATTTAGAAGAAAAAAAAGTTACACATAAATTTTCATATACAGCAACTAAAAAACTTAAATAGCGACGAATGATTTTTTGATTTTGTGCTCAAAGCACCAGCGACAGTTCAAGTACATTCGTTTGTTTTGGTTTTCATTAAATTAAAAAAATTATGGGAGATAATTTGAGAGTAGTTACACACTTGTGATTTTTCGGGTTTTTAATTTTTTATCTGCGACTATCTTTGGTCTGCTTGTTGTTTTCGAAGCGTAGTAAACGCGACTGAAGGATGGAAAGCGTGACGTAGACCGGCGACAGCTTGCGGCTATGGCAACAACAACAACCGCAACAACAAGGACAATAACACTGCACTGAGAGAAAAACAGGTAATAAGTATACATTCCTTAAATCTAAATAGTTAGGTGAAAGTTCTAAAAAGAGAAATATTCTTAGAATTCTTTAAACATTTTTTAAAGAAGTATATAATTTAAATAATTAGTTTGAATATTTTATAAATAATGTTTAAACTATTCTATAATCCTTATTTATTTTAATTTATCTTAAAATTAAACAAATTACATTACATGTATTTAAGATTTTCTAAAAACCTTTTAAGAAATAAAATATTTAATTTTTCCTTGTGCAACGGCGACGAAGTTACTAACGACAACAATAGAGACTCACATCCTTCTGTCTGGTGGCAATCGTCCTTTTAGGAAAGCAACCCCCAAGCGAGAAACTTTTCCCAGCTGGCAATGCCGTCGTCTCTGCCGAAAGAGAGAGAAAGGTCCTGCAAAGAGAAGGACTTCTACTTCTACTTCAATCGAAGCCAAGGGTGGCGGGAAACATAATCTCACCATCGAGCAACAGGCTACCCACATCAAACCCAAAACAAACCCGAACACAGAAGGATGCCGTTCCCTTCGCCAAGGACAAAAGTTTGCTCAGCTAATGGCAAGTCAGCGGAGGAGCAGAAAGAGAGAGGTTGGCAAATATCATTGGGATAGGTCCAATGGGGTGAGTCCTTGGAATAACCTGACTAATGGAATCGATGTTTCGGCAGGTGTCGGTCGAACAAACAAATGGAAATCAAAGATATTTATGGAAGTGCAAACGATGATGTGAAAACTATAATTTGGAAAAGTTTTCCCAGGCTATAAATTATTTCTTAAATATTTTAAACATAGAAAATTATGGGGTAATGGGTAACATCTTATAAATACAAATATTATGCAACATTTCCTTTCACTTTTAATATTGATTCACCTTTATTAAAGCTCCATGCTTTTGATCCTTCTAAGAATTCAGAACCATATGGCTTAATGACAACTATAACATCTGGAACAATTAAGCGACAAGTGTTTTTTGTATTCCCCAGGCCCCTCCGGCAGGTTATCGCCTCTGCTGCTCTGCTGCTCCTAATAAGCCAATCATAATAAATGTCAAGCATCGATTTGGCTTCTTGCCAATGGCCAATCGACCATATCGCTGTCCTCCACCCCTTTTGGACTGTCAGCTCATCGTCACGACTAGGCTGGTCGCCAGCAGCTGGGCGAGACTTAGTTCTAGGGCTAAATCATTAATGCTTAGCTCCCCAGATTGCTCATACGCCATGTGTTCGGCCAAAGAGCTAGGGAAAACTTTTAATTTATGGACTTGTCGCTTGGTTGCCAAACACCTGACACGGATCGTCAGTCAAAATGATTAACAGAACTGCCCTATCCCAAAAGAAAACATTGAGCAAGTAAATAACTAAATAAATGGATAAGAATGTCTATAAAATAAGATATTTATTGGAACAAACGAAGAGAGGCAACAATAGTTAAGAAAATATATTATCTAACAAAATTTGTTGTAAATGATTTACATTTACCAGGTTTTCTAAAGTCCTTTTTAAGAAATCAAATTATTTAAACAAATCATTGATGTTAAATAAACAATGAGAAAGATTTGTTTAAAAGGCTAACTATCTTTTACAAAACTCTAGATGTACTGATCATATATTTTAATATATTCCCTTGGTTCTTTCCAAAAGAACTGAAATATGTGAGTAATATTATTAACCCTAAACACTTAAAGTCAATGAAAATAAAGATAATAATCAAAATATATGATTTATGGCCAACGTGTGCCTTGCTTTGAATAACAACAACAAGTCATATTTCAAACCAGTTATCGTAATTTTTAAAGCCCGATTCTAATACAAAACAACTTCAACTTCAATGGCGCCATATGTACATTTGGTACTATAACAATAACAATAACAATCGAGATAACACTAGAGGCGTTTTGGGGGCTCGCAACTTGAATCAAGTTCAATGCGACGACGACGACTTGGCAACCGATCTGCCCCAGCAAACTCGACTGCCGCCTCTCCTCATGAATATTTAGGGGAATTCTAATATTAACTTTCAGGCATTTTGCATACGGACTTGATATTAATATATCGCTTTTTGTGTAACACACTTGAAAGGAAGTGAAATTTTCGGCTTACAAAAACTTCTAAAAAGCCGCCTTGATGGGCAGTAAACACACTCATTGAAGGAGGCCCGTCTCTGATTACAAAATTGCAATTCATTTCGCCGGGAAGGTTTGCATTAATTAAATAATCCACCTGTTCTAGTAAACAAATTTCTGCAGGTTCAGTTAAAATATGCGAATAACAACAAGCAGCTACCTAAGATATTCCGGTATATATAGCAGTTGAAATAAACAAAATACTAGTTTGGCTTTTATTTAAATTAGTACAGGATTTTCACCTGATCTACACATGATTCTGGGGCCCTATATAAAGCCGTCGATTGGCACAGCTCAGTCCATAATCAACTTGAAGATCGTGTAAGATCCAACGGAACGTAGAAATCTATATCGCGTGTGAGGAGAGGATTTGCATAAATTGAGTCTGAGTGATAATGGTATGGCTAAAGATAATGTGTTAAACGTGTGCCAAAGAGTTATATAAGATGGTGATAGTGAGAAAAAGGACTTGCTTTATCAGTCCTTAAAAATAAAAATATTAAAGCTTTGCATGATTAAAGAAAGATTTTCACTTTGAACTTAAAAAGATGAAGTTTATAAAAGCTAGGTTTTTTATTATAATTCATGCATGTGGCTTACAAGATATGGTTAAAAAATGTAATAGTGAAAAGAAATATTTCAAATAATTATGAAAACAAAATATATTATGCTAACAATCTGATTACTGGATGTTTTATATAGATTTTCCAACAATATAGGTGTCAAACATTAGGAAATAATTACTAAGACGTTGATTACTCTTGTTCGTGGTTTCATTTTTTAGCTTTTAAAAGTTTGTTTAATTTATTTATTTGCAAAAATGTATTTCAAATTTATTAATTAGTTGCTAATTGCTAATTTTATTTGTATACTTGACTTTTTCTACCTTCAGACAAGCTATACTGACAAAGGAACCAAAGTAAGTGCAAGCATTCGCCTTGCATTATCTTGAGGTATTTAACAATCTTTATTCCCTACAGCCTGAAGCCGGCAAATTTCTAAGCTTTGATCATCTGACATTCTACGTTGGCAACGCCAAGCAGGCGGCCAGCTACTACACCACTCGTTTGGGCTTCGAACCACTTGGCTACCAGGGACTTGAGACCGGGGAGAGGCGCTTTGCCAAGCATGCCGTGCGCCAGAACAAGATCGTCTTTGTGTTCGTCTCCGCTTACACGCCAGACGACAAGGATCATGGACTCCACCTGATGCGCCACGGCGATGGGGTCAAGGATGTGGCCTTTGAAGTGGAGGATCTGAATGCCATCTTTACGCTGGCTGTGTCCCGCGGCGCCGAAGTGGTGCGCGACATCTGGGAGGAGAGCGATGACCACGGATTCGTGAGATTCGCCACTATCAAGACGTACGGTGACACTACCCACACCTTTGTGGAGCGCAATGGCTATGCCGGTGACTTTCTGCCGGGATTCCAGCGCGGAGCAGAGGATGTTCTGCTGAAGGGCTTGCCCTCCACCAAACTGAACTTCATCGATCATGTGGTGGGCAATCAGCCGGATTTGCAAATGGAGAGCGTGGCCTCCTGGTACGAGAGAATTCTGCAATTCCATCGTTTCTGGTCGGTGGACGACTCGCAGATCCACACGGAGTACTCTGCCCTGCGGTCCATCGTGATGGCCAACTACGAGGAGACGGTGAAGATGCCCATCAATGAGCCGGCCAATGGCAAGAAGAAGTCGCAGATTCAAGAGTATGTCGAGTACTATGGAGGAGGCGGTGTCCAGCACATTGCCCTCAACACTGACGATATCATCCAGGCGGTGAGCAACCTGAAGGCTCGGGGCACCGAGTTCCTGACCATTCCCTCGTCCTACTACGAGATCCTGCAGCAGCAGCTCTCGCAGAGCCGCACCAAGATTAAGGAGGACATGGAGATCTTGAAGAAGCTGAACATCTTGATTGACTTCGATGAGAACGGCTACTTGCTGCAGATCTTTACGAAGAACTGCCAGGATAGGCCGACCCTCTTCCTGGAGGTTATCCAGCGCCACAACCATAATGTAAGAGCTGCTAAGAAAGTATTTATTTCACCTAATTTATCTTATAATTTAACTATCTTCCAGGGCTTTGGAGCCGGCAACTTCAAGTCCCTGTTCACGGCCATCGAAATCGAGCAGGCCAAACGCGGCAACTTGTGAATTGTAACCATAAATGTGTGCAATATAAAATACTAAATACAATCAATGAATTAAACAGAAAACCTGAAATCTTGACTCATTTGTTTAAGCGCTGGTCCCTGAATCGGTTGTCTATCAAGACCTCATTCCTAGGATCGTTTTCGGCAAAGGACACCATGTGCGGGTTCCAGAAGCCTGGGGGCGTTGAGCTTCGGGCGTCCACGTGTCGGCAATTGTTTAAATAGTCTTTAATTTTCTCGTCAGTCAGGTTTGAGCCCATGAAGTTGATAAACTGTAACGATAATTAAGGGTTAAGTTAACATAATTTTTGTATATTATTATAAATTCCCACACCAACCTTTTCGCAATCAGGGCAATTGATGTTGTGCCTTTCTTTGAGCGTCAACTCAGGCTCATTTTTTACCACAATTGGACGGGGGAATTCCTCTTCCTCCTCTTCCACCGAGTCCTTGCTTTCATCTTCATCTTTAATGTCCATCATATACTTTTCGATATCCTCCGGAAGCTTCGTTGATTCATTACCCAAGTCCGGCTCTGCTGGCTGTGAAATGGGCTCTTGTTTGACGGGTCGAGTAATTTGGATTGCTTGCGGAGTCGGTTTGTTTTGCTTCTGCTGGTCAATCATTTTCTTCTCGAACTGCCGCAAGGCATTGGAGCAGGCATCATCGTCATCCTTCATAATCTCCGCCAGCACATCCATGGTGCCCAATTTGTCCACATTTTCGTGATCTTCCAGAGTATCGTTCACAAAGATTATGTCTTGAGTGGCTGGCGTAAGCAGGACCACGCTGTCCGAGGTGCTGTTCATCTTTAGAAATGGCGGCGTGGCAGGTGGCGGCATCAGAGGTAGTTCCGAGCTATCCATATCGAACTCGGCATCATCTTCCAGCTCAAATGTGGGCTTGGGCATCTGAAGGAGACTGCTGCTGCTGGTGACGTCTAGCTTGGCATCGCCGGCGCTTGAAGCGGTCACGGTGTCGGTTCTGCAAACTTGGCTTTGAATATTACACGGGTTTATGTGATTTCTACGGATAATTACCTCTGCATTAGGGATCGAGACGGGCGAGATTTGCTGCTGCTCAAATTGGGGCTATCTTCTATTACATCCTTTTCGCTGGTGCTCGTCTTGTTGCTTTCAAACTTCAGCCGAGTTTGCTTCAAGCCCAGGGCGCTGCCCTTGTGGGTGAGTGACAATTTGGTGAGGACGGCGGGATTCTTTGGTGTCTTGCTGATCCAATTTTGGTTAGACGTGGACAGACTGTTTGGCTGGACGTTCTCCAAATTTCGGATGTCCGGCTTTCTGTTTAGCAACGACTTCAACTTGCGCGGACTTCGCAAGGAGTTGGTTTCCGTCTCCGTAATGCTCTCGTCCTCCTCCATTTCCTGGTCCTCGTCAGAGAGCTCGATACTGTTGAGAGCTATGTTCATGTTCAGAGAGTTCTGGCTTTGCGGCAATGGTGATATGTCATCATTTGGTTTTTTGGGCGATAGTTTTCTTCGCTTCTCCGCCTGCATCAAGGTCATGGACTCCTGCCGCTCCTTCAGCAAGTCGAGCGCCTTGTGCAGCTTTTCATTGTGCGCCTTCAAATTCTCTATGGTCTTGTCACTCTCCTCAGACGCTTGCTGCATCACTGCGGTTCATTAAGTTTAATGTATTAATTAATTAATAAAGTGGAGTCAACTCATAGCCACTTACTCAAGGCGTGATCTTTGATAATGTCCAGAGCGGCAATAAGGCACTTTACACTCCGCTCCTTGTGTCCCCGACATGTTCCACACGTCATATTCTTGTAATTTTATAAATTTTATATGTTTTAATAAAGATAATTATTGTTTTTTTATTTATTTCAAGGAATGTTTACGTTTTTGTTGCGTCTACACTAGCGATGTGGGTAATTTATCGATTAATTGTTATCGCCTGTGTATTACTCGATTACTCGATTACATCCACTCGTGGATAATTTTTATTTTTCACCTGTAAAACTTAATATTATTAAATAAATTAAGTAGTTTTTGAACATGGCTCACCTGCGGGAGACCTCGGACAAAGCGCTGAAGCTGCTGCGCACGTTGCCGCGCGTTCAGATCGGGAACCTCCGGCCGAATCCCAACTCCAAACAGAATGTGCGTGCAGCCGGTTGAATAACAACATGCAATTGGTTAATTTATTTAATTTTCTGTTCAAATTCCTCAGGACAAGCGTGGCCGGGCCCAGCACGGCGGCGATAAGCATGGAGCAGGCAACAAGGGCTCAGGACAGCGGCAAAACTTTATGCGGCTTGGCTATGAGACGGGAAATCAGCCCTTTTACATGAGATTCCCCTACGAGCCCTACTACAAGGGACACCACATGAAGCGCCAGTACCCGCCCATCTCCCTGCTCCAGCTGCAGGTGCTTATCGACACCAACCGGATAGACACCAGTCAGCCCATAGATATCAGCACGCTGTGCAACTCGGGACTGCTGAAGCTAAAGCCAGCGGAGCTGGAATACGGGTTCCAGCTGACGGATGACGGTTTGGACAACTTCAAGGCCAAGATCAACATCGAGGTGCAGCACGCCAGTGAGGCGGTCATTGCCGCTGTGGAGAAGAACGGCGGTGTGATCCGTACATCTTACTACGATCCGCGCAGCCTGCACATGCTGGCCAATCCGCAAAAGTGGTTTCAGAAGGGTGTGCCCATACCCAGCCGGATGCTGCCGCCCCAGGACGCCGTGGACTACTATACGAATCCCAAGAATCGCGGCTATCTGGCCAATCCCGAGGAGATCAGCAAAGAACGCCTGGTGCTGGCCCAGAAATACGGTTATGAGCTGCCTAAAATCGAGAATGATTCCGCCTACGAGATGCTCACGACCACCAAGGATCCGAGGCAGATATTCTATGGCCTGGAGCCCGGCTGGCTGATTAACATTGTAGACAAAACAATTATAAAACGCAAGTTGGAGTGAGTAATTCCAATACTATGCATTTTGTTAAATAAAGAAATGGTTACAAAAAGCTGTTAGACTATGATACTGAGCGACATTTTCCCGTGTCCTTGTCTTTCTTTCTTTGTATTTATATAAACACCTGCTTGGCCGACAGATTCTCCATAAACGGCTTGACCACGGCACTGGTGGCGAAGCAGAATATCAGTCCGAAGGTTATGGAGATGGGCAGAGCGGGCAGGGCCTTGCGCCAAATGGCCAAAAGCAGGAGCGTAAGGCAGAGTCCAATAAGAATGGCCACAAAGCAAGCGATTGTGGTGGTCCAGTCGCCATAGCTAGAGGCTTTGCCCACTAAAACCGAATAGAAGATGAAGTCTCCGAGACCCAGTTTGATGCCACCTGTAAAACAAGGTGTTAAATGAGTTTTTCAATGAAATTGTTGGATTAACTTACGTTCTTCTTGTCCCTCCTGTTGGCTCGGATCGGGCGCAGTAACGGTACGATACTCGTTGGAGCGCTGGGCATTCCCACTCTGTGTGCTCTGAACTTCTATCTGACGACGAGCCACACGCTCACTGAGATTGGCAGACCATTCTTGGGTGAATCCCGCAGCTTCAGCTGAAAAAATAAAGCAAAAAGAGAATTTAAAGATAATCCTAGATTAAGAGAGCCTTGAAATGGCGTTCATTTCGTAGCTCTATCTCGAATGATGTTCTACCAAGTAGCAGCGCTTTATACCATATGCCCAAACAATGCTAAACAAGACGTGAAAAGAACAGACAAGACGCCAAATAAGCAATATTTACACACATTTGAAGGGAGATAAAGATAAATCATAAAAATATATATAATGCATATGTACCGTTTCCGCGCAAATTGCTTTTAAAAGTCACAAGTGGCATACCTTCAGTTGCCAGTGCGTTGCCACCATCATCCCGCTGATTCTGCTGCGGATGGGAACGGGAGTTGTTACCTGAACGTGCGCCACTACTAACCGCCGCCGCCTCTGGCGATGCCAGCGAGTTTTGTGTGGCCCGTGTCGTGGTTGTGGAATTACTGGACGACGGGGAGGATGAGGCGGTTGCCTGTGATTGCTGTGGCGTATAATGAGTGCCCATGTATGTGTAGATGACGGTGGCTAAGGAATAGAAAGCTTGCTTTAACCAAGTCAAAAGGATTGGTGATTTATAAGTACATGAATAGATCAAGGCAGGGAAGATTTGTTCATTCCGCTCCTGAGCCGTTTCCACCAGTATGCGTAGAGGTCCTCTTGGCGAGAGGACAGCAATGAGATCTGCAGGATATACATTCAATTATCGTCATTTACATAGAAATTGACCTAAAGCTCACCCCAAATAGAAATGGCAGCCAGCACAGCCCAGGCAGTCCATTCAGGCAGATATTTGATGAAAACCAAGGCCATCAGAGCTGCCACAAATATAAGGTAGCCCTGCTGCAACCTAAGTGGTCCCTGCCAGTGTATGGACATCATTCCCACCACACCAAAGTTCCACATGATTAGCAGGGCCGTGGGATAGTCCATGGGTATGTTGTAGGCCCGCAGGAGTTCCCTTTAAAAAGCCAAAATATAATAAAGACATTCCAGAAAAAAGGATATCCCTACTCACTCCAGGTATAAGTACGTAAATATGAACAATAGCATAAAGGAGGAGAGTATAAGCCAGCCATGGATGATGCGATAGCAACGCTTCTTATACAAAACAATCAACAGAATGGTCATCACCACCACTACGCTCATCAGGATCAGGGAGTTGGCCAAGGCATTCCATAATTTAACGCTCGGTTCGGGCGAGAGCTCATGGAAAGGAGTGTACAATCTAAGGAAGAAATGTCTGCTATTAGTTGGATGTCCATATGGGAGCCCAGATAAAACTCACAGATAGACATCCGTGCTGGAATAGAAGCTGATCGAGTTGATGGTGGCCACCACGACCAACATGCAGAGGGAGACAGGCACAAACAATTTGATGACATGCTGGGCGCCGTATTTGAGGCCCTGTTCCTCCTCCGTTTCATTTGTGGGCGGACCACCGCCGCCACCCCCACTCAGTCTTGAAGAATGTGGTCCCCCAGAGTCCCGTATCACCACATTGGGAACTGCTAGTATAGCCTGAGATCAAAAATCAAATTAAAATCAAATGCAATTCCCTCAGCAAGTTAAACCCACCGCATCTGGTGTATCCTGGTCATTGGATCCGTAGTTGTTACGCTGCTGCTGCTGCCGCTTTGGAGGACGCTCCAAACGCTCTGTCTCGCCGTTCAGGCTGCCGTCATCAGCACCCACTCCCACGCCTGATGGCCCGGAGGAGCTGGTAGACTGGACATGAGCAGCCATGAGTGGTGTGCGTTCGTTCGCCTCCGTAGCGCTGGACGCCGACCACTGCGAAGCCGTATTTGTGTGTTGGGTCGCTTTCAAGGCGTTCGATATAGTTTAGTTATGCAGTTTCCGGGAAATGCAGGCGGCATAGGTACTCACGATTAGTGGAACCTAAGTAAATTGCTTTGCAAAAACTTTCTTTTGTTGACAAGAACGCGACTCATAGACTAGGGATGGACCAACACTAGTCCGGCTCAGTAATCGATTTTTGATAAACTTAAAAGTTTATTATATTATTAAGAATAGATTTTAAAACTATAATTTAACTAAATATATAGAAAACTAGATAATTTATTTGCTGTTTTCTCTTTTGATATAGAGGAATCATTTCATTAAAATGTATTTAAATTAAAAAGTATTTAAGTTCGATAAATCAAACCTATCGTAGTAAAAATACTAAAGTTAAGCATGGTCGCACTAATCATTTCATAAGACCCAACAAAACAACATAATTTGGCAAAACAATTAAAATATAACTATGTTGCGCTGTTTAAAATCACACGTTGAAACTCCCATAGTGATTGTCGCCGTAAGTTATATTATCTGGAATACTTACATGCAAGTGTCAAGTCGATGAAATATATTTATTGATTGATTTTACAGCGTGCGGCCTCAACAAATGCGGAAAAGCTGGAGGAGATCCGCGAACGCCTGGCTAAGGGTCCCAATTTCCAGGACTTTGTTCAGAATCCGGATTACTCCAAGAGCGAATGGGATGACTATGCAGGAAAGTTGCGACGCGAAAAGGGCGAGGAGCAGCGCCTGCGGCTGCCCCCCTGGCTGAAGACCACAATTCCTGTGGGCAAGAACTACGCCCGGATCAAGGAACAGATGCGTGAGCTCAAGCTCTCCACTGTGTGCGAGGAGGCAAGGTGTCCAAACATTGGCGAGTGCTGGGGCGGCGGCGAGCATGGCACCCAAACAGCCACGATTATGGTGAGAAGCCTCTATTGACCTTGACCTATGTTGATAAGCGAAAGTATTGGTTATCTGGGGTCTCAATGAAAAACCTAGAGACTTAACGTTTCTATGATTATTTTCAGCTGATGGGCGACACATGCACGCGAGGCTGTCGCTTTTGTTCCGTGAAAACAGCAAGAAAACCACCGCCACTGGACGTAAATGAGCCCGTGAATACTGCCACGGCAATTGCATCCTGGGGATTGGATTACATTGTGCTGACATCCGTGGACCGTGATGGTAAGTACTCGGTTTAACTTTAAAGTAAATAGATTCTACATACAACTAACTAAATCCGCAGATTTGTCTGATGGTGGCTCAAAGCACATAGCAGAAACTGTAAAGGAAATCAAGGCGCGGTAAGAACTATAATATTCATATGGTCTTTCTTATTAATCCAAATATTTGTTTCAGAAACTCTAACATCTTTGTGGAGTGCCTGGTGCCAGATTTTCGCGGAAATCTCGAGTGCGTGGAGACGATTGCCAAATGCGGTCTGGATGTTTACGCTCACAATATCGAGACCGTGGAGAAACTCACTCCTTATGTTCGGGATAGACGCGCACATTATCGCCAGACGCTGCAGGTCCTCACCGAAGCCAAGCGTTTCAATCCTAATCTCATAACGAAGAGCTCTATTATGCTGGGCCTCGGAGAAACCGATGAAGAGATTGAGACCACGCTGAAGGACTTGAGAAATGCCGGCGTCGACTGTGTTACCTTGGGCCAGTACATGCAGCCCACGAACAGACACCTTAAAGTCATCGAGTACGTAACGCCGGAGAAGTTCAAGCATTGGGAGGAGCGCGGTAATGAGCTGGGATTCCTTTACACGGCCAGTGGTCCCCTGGTTCGCAGCTCCTACAAAGCGGGCGAGTTCTTTATCACCAGTATATTGGAGAACCGGAAGAAGAACCAGAGCGCAAATGCATCGCCGAAAGATTAGGATAATTGTTGATTTTTTAAGATACAAAAAATTCTAGATGCCTCGTCACACAAATGGATAAGTTTGGTTCTGCTTTTTATTTGCAAAACTGCCTTTTGTTGTGCAAAGTATATGTATATAAATAATAACAAAATCTTATAAATGTATAATAAATTCGAATTGTTATTCATATATCTGATGTTAGTTATTAGTTATGAGTTCAAAGGTTTTGAAAATTGAATTGCTTTTATTTTATTATTTATTTTTTGTGGCAAACTAACTTCATCAATAAAAACCTTAATTTTCCTTAAAAAACCCTTATATTTTTTAATCTATTACAAAATTCTACGTCAAACAGAGCATAGGTGTAAAACTATTTTGCCCTGTACAACTGAAATATATCGGATAAACACATTAAAATTGGTTTTATTAATATTTTTATTTTGGTTTTACCATTTAATAATATTTAATAATATTCATTTAAATTATTTAGTATTAATTATGATTTGGCGTCATGCCCCTTTATGGTGCATGGCGGCTGGTCACACTAAATCAAATTGCTCTTTCGTCTATTATTGTTTTTTGTTTGCGCATTGATTGCATTGAATTGAATAGAGGAAGTCCGCTTTAAAAAAAAGACAAAGAAACCAGCACTTTCAAGATGCCACGCTTGGTCAACGGAAGAGAGGCCGCACCCACGTACTCGAATTTGGTGAGAAGCAAACTAAAGGAGTTACTATTTTAAAGATACAACAAAAACAAATACATGGACTAGTCCTCTGTTTACTATCTTTCTTGCGCCACAAATATCATGTTTTGTTGGGTTCAGTGACCATAAGTTCACTTATCTAGTTAAGCTACATTCCCTCATGAACTGGGAAGGGATGTAATTGCATATGTCTGTACATACAAGTGATTGCACAATTTTTGCTGCGTAGGCAAATTACCTTACGAATTGGATACCGAAAACGAAACATCTGTTGCTTATTTTTTGTCATGTTCCATGAGTAATGCATATATACCCTTTTTTTACGTAGGTCGGCTTCATATTCATCTTTAATCTCATTGTGGGAACTGGAGCTTTGACCCTGCCCGGCGTATTCGCCAAGGCGGGATGGATGCTGAGCCTCATTGTCATCGTGCTACTGGCAATAGTCAGCTACATGACCGTCACCTTTATCATCGAGTCCATGGCCTGTGCGAATGCCATTCGTAACTGGCAAACGCTGCAGGCTCTGCGCCAGAGCAGGAGCTCGGCGGAGAGCAGCGAAAACGATGACAATGCCGAGGAGGTTTCCCTGACATCTGGAACGGATCAGGTGGGCGACTTTGAGCGCGTGCCGCTGACCATCCAGAACAGAGAGTTCCATTACTATCAGCTGTCGCACAAGTTCGAGCTCGGCGAAATGGCGACACTGTTCTTCAACGAATTCGGACGCATTATGTTTTATCTCTGCCTGATAGTGTATCTATACGGCGACCTGAGCATATATTCGGCAGCCGTGGCAAGAAGTCTGCGGGACGTGGTGTGGTGAGTATATATGATATCTGTCTATCCTACTATCACCATCACTATTAACATATTTTCAGTGATCAAACCAATGGAACTGACACGAATAATTTAATGTTATGGCCGGGAGACTTTAAGAACAACACAGCGCGACCCTGTTGGAGGGAACACACTATATCTCGCCTCAGCATGTACAGAGTGTTTTTAATCGGATTCACCTTGATCTTTGGTCCATTTGCCGCGTTTAATGTGCAGAAAACCAAATACTTGCAGATGCTAACCGCTGCCTTCCGCTGGATGGGTAAGTAAGATCAAAGATTGCCGGTTAAAAGGATTTAACACTTGTGTGTTTTTCAGCCTTTACCCTGATGATCTGCATATCGGTGAAGCTACTGATCACCCAAGGTGCCAAGGGACACCCCGTGAGCTTTAATGTATATGGTATTCCGTCGCTTTTCGGCGCTTGTGTCTACTCCTTTATGTGCCACCATTCCTTGCCCAGTTTGCTGGCACCCCTCAAACACAAGTCGAAGGTTTCGAAGATTCTGTCTATTGACTATATCGTCATCTGTGCTTTTTACATTCTACTAGCCATGACAGGCATCTTTGCCTTTGAGCGAATCGAAGACCTTTACACCTTGGACTTCCTCCCCTACGATGTTACCTACATAGACTTTTGGTCGGGTCTTTTAATTTGCATTGACTACTTCCTGGCCCTCTTCCCCATCTTTACCCTTTCGACCAGCTTTCCCATCGTGGCCATAACCCTCAAGAACAATCTGCAAGCTCTGTTCCTGGACATGTCCCAATACGAGTCCTACGGCCTTCTCGTCCGTCTGATGTTTCCTCTATTCGCCATCATTCCGCCTTTCTGTATTACCTATTTCACCGAAAGTCTGTCCAGTTTAGTGGCTTTTACTGGCACATATGCTGGCACTGGAATACAGTATCTCATCCCCATTTTCCTAGTTTACTTTGCGAGAAAAACGTGCTCGGAGCTTCTGGGAAGCGGCGTTGTAAATCAGTTCCAAAGTCCCTTCAAGTCCAGTGCCTGGCTTGTTTTTGTTTTAATTTGGTCCATTTTATGTGTCTGCCTGGTGTCTATTAACCTATTTAGTTAAGGTAACTTGGCACTAAATAAGCACAGTTATTCATACCTGGTCTACCACAAATCAAATATGGATTTGTTGTTGTACATATATATTTAAGAAATTATGTTAATCTGCGAATTTTTTAGAATTATAAGTCAGTATTGAAATCGGCTGTGAAAAACAAAAAATAAATTTCAATAAAGTTATTATTTTGGAGATTATAGGCATATAGCTGATATCACTAATATTTTAATTCTTAACCTTTCTGCAAACTAAATATTTAAACAGTTTGAAAAATATGTCAACGTAATACAAATATTTATAATATCATCTGAATGTATTTTTCTTAAATATTTTATTAAAATACTTTTGAAAAAATCTGTACTAAAAACAAGAATTTATTATAAAATTCCGAAATCGATTTTTATATTAAATATGTTTAGAAAGACTGCTACTGATCATAAATATATATGATTTATACCATGACAAGAGTTTACAAAAATAAATTTGCTCATTAAAATGTTATAATGTTGAGAAAATAGTACGTATTACATGTTCTAAAATTATGTGTTTTAAATAAATCTTATTTTAAATATTACAGTTTTTTGTAAATGTATTAAACATTCAAATAAAAATTTAAATTCGAATTAAACTTTTTATCCGTATTTTGTAACAGTATGACCATAGTCCAGCAATCAGAAGGTGTACAGCTATCGAACACTCTATCGACTGTCTCCCATCTCCAAAACAGATATATTTACCAATTGTTTATATTTTCATATTTTTTTGCAACGGTTTTCGTTGTTTAATAGCCCTTCTATGATTAATTAACTTAATTAGTTTGAAAAACAAATGTCTTTATCCGTGGACAACAACAAGGCGGGGCTTAGAAAGATGGATATGAAGCTGGAAAACTATCCTACATGCGCCGTGGAGGCACTAACTCGATTGGGTAAACTCAATTACCCTAATTTAAGCACTGAGTTTAAACTATTGATATTCCAGAAACTTTGATTGCCAGCCGAAACAAGCAGAACATGGTAATGCAAATCATATCGGAGTATATATTTCTGGAGAGAAGTGCCAAGGATGGTCCACTAAAGTCGCAGGCGCTGCCCATCAGCCAGTTGAACCTGTTCCAGGAGTTTCAGCTGATCATAGCGCTTATTGAGTACTTCTCTCGGCCCGGCAGGGATGCTACGCGCAATGCCATATTCCTGTCACTGTTCGGCAGTCATTTGACTCCGCAACGCTCCAAGCTTCTGTCCCGGCTTATAAGCACAGCGGTTTCCGGTTCTGTAGCGCCGCTGCTCTCCTCCGCCGGCACCTGGATGCAGCAGGTAGGCTGCAAAACGCCGCTCAGCCTGGAGGTGGCGCAGAATATAGTCAGCGACTTTATATCCTACACGCGAAAGACACCCGAGCAACTGAAGCATCTGCCGATGGTGGGACCGCACTTTGCGGCCAACTTTATGGTGGCTGTGGCGGATCTCTATTTAAATGAACAGCGCTCCCATGTGCTAACCCCGCCGCCAGATGCGCTGCTGGACACAATAACCGAATGGATGACGGAGAATCCCACATTGTGCCAGGCCTCGCAGCAGCCCTTGATTCTGCCAGCGGGTGCTATAGCTATGCCCTTTGCTACGCCTTTGGCCGGACTCTTGCGATGGGTGGTGCTGGCTCCCTTGGTCTCCAATAGGGCTGCCTACAGCAATCTGCATCTATCCCTCCTGCGAACCCTCCAGCAGCTGGTTAGCAGCGGAGAGACCACTGCTTTGCCCATCCAGGATCTCATGCAGATCGTGCAATCCCTACAGAACCACTGCGCCCGCCTGAGCGAGTCGAAGACGGACCCGGACACGGATGCAGCCTATCAGAAAAGCATGGAACGCTTCGCCCAGGCCGTGCAAATCGCTTTAAGCTCAAACTGCATCACCAATCAGATACAGTTGCTGTGCGTCCTGGAATCTTTGCCTCCACATAAGCTGATGAAGATCGTCATAGCTGCACACAAAAAATAGTAGAATATGAAATTGAATTGTAATAAAGATTTTTACAAAGACGGCGTAGAAATATCTATTTTTTTGTTATTATGTATTGGAAAAGTAATTGGCGTATTCCATATTTCATATTTTTATTTTATATACATATGTATGTATGTCGCATATTTTATGAATATGCATTAAATTCCGAAGTCATACATCAAACGTAGCGTATATGTTAAACTCTCCAAATAGGCCTCTCAGTTTAACAGTTATGGCAATTCAACTTTTATTTTCAAATTAAAAAAAAAAGATTTTTAAATTTCGGTATTCCTGGTCTAATATAATCCTTAAATTCCGTGCTTTGAAGCAAGGTGCCTCGGAACTTTTGTTTGTAAATCTGTTTTTGCATCGACAAATTCATGATTTTCCTCGAATTCACGACCTTCACAAACTAATACCACGCTCCAAATTTTGGTGTGGACTTTTGAATGGAGTTATTCGATATAAGTCAATAATATATACTAAATATAGATACTGTTCCGATATAAATTAAAAACACTAAACACAATTAACAGATCACTAAAAAAGTAATAACATTAAAATATTAAACAAGCTGCTTAAGATTCTAAAAAAGCTGGAATTCTTGCTGGCCGCTGTTTTAAAATTTTACCCGCAATCACACTTGAAAAAAGGCGGAATTTGACGGGAAAAAAACGGAAATTACATTACTGCAGGGCTCTGGCCACACCAAACGGGCAAATTAATTGCCACCGGCGGGCACACTAGCCCTCGCCAGGCCCTATATAAAGCGGACTTTAGCCCATATCCCGTCACTCGCTCGACACTCGCGGGCGAGGTAGGCCGTGGTCACTCTGGTGAATCACACAATGGTGCAGTTGGTCTTCCACCCCCGGGTGAGCCCTCCGATCAGCGAGGAGGAAGAAGACCATTTATGACGACCTGAAATTTTGGGTCAGACATATTTCACCCCTGGGCAGCTGATCGCCCGGGGGTGCACTATTAACATAAAAAGCAGAATTTGGTTGAGCAGGCATGACCGCGGAGAACTCGCCTCCTCTGGCGCCATCTGAGCCGGCGCCCGTAACTCCGATCAAGGAGCAGGCACGACCAAGGAGAAGCTTATCTTCTCCGACGCCATCTGAGACGATTCTACTACATAATCGTGCACCCCCGGGCAGCTGATCGCCCGGGATAATCGTTCACCCCCGGGCAGCTGATCGCCCGGGGATGATCGATTGCGCTGCGTTTGGATACCCACAGAAACAGGCAAAATCCTCTGCCTTGCAGTTTTTGTGGCCTTGCAATAAGACGATTAAATTCGTGCACCCCCGGGCAGCTGATCGCCCGGGGGTGCCCTCCAATCAGGGAGGAGGAAGGAGACCATTTATGACGACCTGCAATTTTGGGTCCGAGAGGAGAGAGAATCACACAATGGTGCAGTTGGTCTTGCACCCCCGGGCAGCTGATCGCCTGGGGGTGCAAGAGTACGATGGCGCTGCAAAATGTGGATACCCACACAAACAGGCAAAATCCTCTGCCTTGCAGTTTTTGTGGCCTTCCAATAAGACGATTAAATTCGTGCACCCCCGGGCAGCTGATCGCCCGGTGGTGCCCTCCGATCAGGGAGGAGGAAGGAGACCATTTATGACGTCCTGAAATTTTGGGTTCGATCAGGGGGGAGGCACCAAGGCTGGATGATTTGGTATAACACGAAGAGTAACAAATTCACATATTCAAAAATCTGAAGACCAAGCCCTATATAAGGCGGGCCATGGCCCATAGCTCGCCGCTTAGCGCCCGACAGCGATTGGTTGAAGTTAGCCTCCAGTAGTCGGTCGCAAGTCACTTTTTGGGTGGACCGGATCCTTTGATCTTGTTCGCCCTACACATTGTTGTTAGTTTCCCTCCTCCTTAACCTCCTACGACGAACGTAGTCCACTCCTTAGCCCCCCGAGGACTGACAGACGTCACCAATTTTTCTTTGGCTTAATTTTTTTTTCTATAATCTTATTTAAAATATTTATTTCATTTCATTTAGTTTTTATATTATCCTAGCGCGACAAGGCTTAAGGCTTGCACTACGTAATGTGATCCAAACTAGTGTTTACTGCATTTGTAAATTTGCAAATTAATAATTAATAGGGTAATAAATTTACGCCTTTTCCTAAAAGGGACCCTTCACATCTAGCAAGACGATTTTAAAGACCCAAAATTTCAGGTCGTTATAAATGTCCAAGTTGAATTTGTTCGACTCTCTGTGTTATACCAAATCATCCAGCCTTGGTGCCTCCCCCCTGATCGGACCCAAAATTTCAGGACGTCATAAATGGTCTTCTTCCTCCTCCCTGATCGGAGGGCACCCCCGGGCGATCAGCTGCCCGGGGGTGTACGATTGTAATCGTCTTATTGCAAGGTCATGCCTGCTCAACCAAATTCTGCCGCCGCTTTTTATAGTGCACCCCCGGGCGATCAGCTGCCCAGGGGTGAAATATGTCTGACCCAAAATTTCAGGTCGTTATAAATGTCCAAGTTGAATTTGTTCGACTCTCTGTGTTATAAAAAAATCATCCAGCCTTGGTGCCTGCTCCGAAGGGGACGAAGGAGTGGACGATGCCGGGATTGTGCCGTCTCAGATGGCGTCGGAGAAGATAAGCTTCTCCTTGGTCGTGCCTGCTCAACCAAATCATCTAACCTTGGTGCCTGCTCCTTGATCGGAGTGGACGGGAGTATATGAGTATATGAGTTTCTTAAAGACCCAAAATTTCAGGTCGTCATAAATGGTCTTCAGCTTTTTGTAAAGGTCTAAGTTATATTTATTCGACTCTCTGTGTTCTACCAAATCCTCTAGCCTTGGTGCCTGCTCCTTGATCGGAGTGGACGGGCGCCAGAGTATATAAATTTCTCCGCGGTCTTGCCTGGTTGAGTCGCTGAGCCACCCGAGGACTGAAAGACGTCACAAATTTTTCTTTCATTTAATTTTCCTTATATAATTTTATTCAAAAATATTCCCAGCGCGCCCAGTTCGTATGCTGCCATACCGATGGAAAAGGCATACAGCGCATGTCCTTGGCATCAAGTAATGGGCAGTTGAAAGGATCTGCAGGGATGTGGTAAAAATCAATACTATTCCAGTTTTAGGCTTTCGGTGCGGTGCAAGCTTGTTGAATAGAAATTAAAACGTAGCTCGGAAGCCTCCGAGGGGGAAATCACTTGGCATTTCATATAAATGCTTCAATGAATCCTGTGCCGAGCCGCGAATTCCTCGAGGTCCATCCTCTCCACCAGCACCAGCCGCACTGCAAGCAACAATGTTTTGTGTTCACGGAGATAGCGGACATCGAGCTGCCCGCGGAGATAACCAAGTTCGGTGGCGGAACTGAGAAGATTAGGTGTTCTAATGGCGGCATACCCACCTACAGTACTAAGAAGGACTCTTGCAGCGAGTCCTCGGGTGAACGTCCGGAAAGATCCAGAGGCCGCAAGATTTTACTAGGCGTGGGTGTGGTGCTCATCTGTATCGCCATGGCCGGCGGGATACCTCTTGCGCTGCAACTCCGCTCCTCGTCGCTGCTGGAGGCCCGATTAGCTTTCATACGCCGTCTGCTGACGGAGTCGCCGCTAATCGAGGGCTCCTGGAAGCCCCCGAGCACCATGAATTTGAACAGCAGCAATCTGTTTGAGGTGCGGCAAAATCATATAGGGGCTGTTCTCTGGCCTATAGCCGTGCCGTGCGGAGCGCAGTACCTGGATGCAGTGCAGCTTACGCTGGAGGGTATCGACAGGGCCAAGCGCATTACCGCCGCTAGCGATCTAATGCATATTGTGGAGTCTGCCGATGAGATGGAGCAGACACATATCCGTGGAGAAGTCGCCGTTCTAATGGGCATTAGTGGGGGTCATGCTCTGGGCACCAGCACGGCGGTCCTGCGATCGATCTATCTGTTGGGAGCCCGTTTTGTGTCCATCACCAGCCTGGAGTGCACCACTCCGTGGGCGGCGGCGGCCATTCGGAGGCCCGACTACCTCGTCGAGGAGAATGTGACGAATTCATTCAACGAATTCGGACAGGTTACTATTTGCAAATTAATAATTTATAATTAATAGGCTAATATATTCTTCCGCTTCCAGACGATGCTCTTTGAGATGAACCGTTTGGGAATGCTGGTGGAAATTTCGATGCTTAGTGAGGCTGCCATGTTGGCCGTCTTGAAAACGGCCAAGGCGCCCGTACTCCTCACGAACGCCACACCGCTTTCCATGTGCAACAGCACCAATATAGCTTCCATTCCCGACCATGTGCTAAGGTAACATTTCACTAGGATCTAATCCTACCTCCTCTAACCTCCTCCTTTCTGTATAAACGCAGCCTGTTGCCCGAAAACGGAGGAGTGATACTGCTTAACTTGGAGCGCTGCGGCGATCGGACTTTGGGCGTTCGGGAGGCCATCACTGCCATTAACTATGTGCGCAAGGTGGCCGGTGTGGATCACATTGGATTGGGTGGAGCTCCCAAGAGCTATGCCCTCCTGCTGGCCGAACTGGCCAGGGATCGGGTCTGGGGCAATGCGGCCATTAAAAAGCTGGTTGGCGGAAATGTCATGCGGATTCTGAGGGAGATCGAGACCCTAAAGAACCGATTGCCGCTGTACGAAGAATGGATTCCACATGAGTCTATCGAGAGCAACTCCTATTGCCGCTATCCGGAGTCTTAAGAGCAGCTCCTCCAATTAGCTCAATTAGCGTTTGTTCCCACACATAATTATCGAACTATTTAATTAAATTATTAAAGTACAAACGGTGCGTACAACTTTAATTGTAAGTGAGAGTAGGAGCCTATTTACACTTTGCCTTATTGAGAGTCCAATCAGGGACTGTCGCTTATCCCCCGAGTACTAGGCCGAGCTCTACATTTGTATGTACATAGGTTTATATTTAATGAATATCATTCTAGGTTAAATACATATCGGTGTATGGAGATATTATAATACGGATACGCTTAACGGCTACTAGACCTCCGACGACTATTTTACACTGATGCCCATCCGCACGCCGAGGGTCAGAGAAATCACTTCTTGCTCTGATGGCCGCTCGTTTGTCTCGCGCTTAACAATCTTCCGCGAGAGGAGGTCCTCGTTGTGGTCCAGTTCCTGGTCATCGGATCTCAGCTCGCGTTTCACTCGCGATGGCTCGTTCTCGTCGTCGTCCAGTTCAAAGACATTGTTGTCCGAGAAGGCCAAGTGGTTGATCTCCTTGAAGAAGGAGGTCTTTGCGTTACGAATGGTTCTATCGTAACCAGTATCGCTCAATGGTGGCAGATATGTGGCAGGAATTCGGCTGGTGCCTCTGTATCCTGAGTCTGGACAACGTGGATCGATGGAACCTGGATAACAGTAAATTGGCGTGGTGGCGTCGATCAGCGTCCTCGTCGTCGTTATAGATGTTCTTTGAGTATAAGGTGTAAAAGTGGGCCTAAAAGAAGGAATCGTGGTCCTTGCAGATACTGGAGATTGAGTCGTGACTCTGGGGCACCGGCTGTCAGTCGCGCCCGGGAAGCAATCGGGCCTGGCAGTGGTTATTTGAGTCCTCGAGGTTGGAGGAGCGTAAGTAATTGGTGTGGTTGGCTTCGTTGGAATTGATACTCTCCTTGTTGACGGTGGGAGATAAGTGGCCGGCTGGCATTTTATGTCGTCGGAGCCCTCGGAGCACCCGGCCCTTTTCGTTGTGGGAATTTTTGGACATCTCGGATCTGGCGAGCCGGGAAAGCAGTTAAGGCAATCTATATCAGTCGAGCCCTGGATGCAATTGGTCTTGGAAGTGGTTTCTGGTTTTCTTGGAATTAAAGGCGTATAAGTGGGCCTAAGAGTAGGAACAGTTCTTGCCGATACTGGAGGGAGATATGTAGAGGATTGAGCCTTGGAAGTGGTTATAGAAATTCTTGGTGTTGGAGGAGTAAAAGATGGCCTAAAAGAAGAAATCGTGGTCCTTGCAGATACTGGAGATTGAGTCGTGACTCTGGGGCACCGGCTGTCAGTCGCGCCCGGGAAGCAATCGGGCCTGGCAGTGGTTATTTGAGTCCTCGGGGTTGGAGGAGCGTAAGTAATTGGTGTGGCTGGCTTCGTTGGAATTGATACTCTCCTTGTTGACGGTGGGAGATAAGTGGCCGGCTGGCATTTTATGTCGTCGGAGCCCTCGGAGCACCCGGCCCTTTTCGTTGTGGGAATTTTTGGACATCTCGGATCTGGCGAGCCGGGAAAGCAGTTAAGGCAATCTATATCAGTCGAGCCCTGGATGCAATTGGTCTTGGAAGTGGTTTCTGGTTTTCTTGGAATTAAAGGCGTATAAGTGGGCCTAAGAGTAGGAACAGTTCTTGCCGATACTGGAGGGAGATATGTAGAGGATTGAGCCTTGGAAGTGGTTATAGAAATTCTTGGTGTTGGAGGAGTAAAAGATGGCCTAAAAGAAGAAATCGTGGTCCTTGCAGATACTGGAGATTGAGTCGTGACTCTGGGGCACCGGCTGTCAGTCGCGCCCGGGAAGCAATCGGGCCTGGCAGTGGTTATTTGAGTCCTCGGGGTTGGAGGAGCGTAAGTAATTGGTGTGGCTGGCTTCGTTGGAATTGATACTCTCCTTGTTGACGGTGGGAGATAAGTGGCCGGCTGGCATTTTATGTCGTCGGAGCCCTCGGAGCACCCGGCCCTTTTCGTTGTGGGAATTTTTGGACATCTCGGATCTGGCGAGCCGGGAAAGCAGTTAAGGCAATCTATATCAGTCGAGCCCTGGATGCAATTGGTCTTGGAAGTGGTTTCTGGTTTTCTTGGAATTAAAGGTGTAAAAGTTGGCCTTGGAGTAGGAACAGTTCTTGCCGATACTGGAGGGAGATATGTAGAGGATTGAGCCTTGGAAGTGGTTATAGAAATTCTTGGTGTTGGAGGAGTAAAAGATGGCCTAAAAGAAGAAATCGTGGTCCTTGCAGATACTGGAGATTGAGTCGTGACTCTGGGGCACCGGCTGTCAGTCGCGCCCGGGAAGCAATCGGGCCTGGCAGTGGTTATTTGAGTCCTCGAGGTTGGAGGAGCGTAAGTAATTGGTGTGGTTGGCTTCGTTGGAATTGATACTCTCCTTGTTGACGGTGGGAGATAAGTGGCCGGCTGGCATTTTATGTCGTCGGAGCCCTCGGAGCACCCGGCCCTTTTCGTTGTGGGAATTTTTGGACATCTCGGATCTGGCGAGCCGGGAAAGCAGTTAAGGCAATCTATATCAGTCGAGCCCTGGATGCAATTGGTCTTGGAAGTGGTTTCTGGTTTTCTTGGAATTAAAGGTGTAAAAGTTGGCCTTGGAGTAGGAACAGTTCTTGCCGATACTGGAGGGAGATATGTAGAGGATTGAGCCTTGGAAGTGGTTATAGAAATTCTTGGTGTTGGAGGAGTAAAAGATGGCCTAAAAGAAGAAATCGTGGTCCTTGCAGATACTGGAGATTGAGTCGTGACTCTGGGGCACCGGCTGTCAGTCGCGCCCGGGAAGCAATCGGGCCTGGCAGTGGTTATTTGAGTCCTCGAGGTTGGAGGAGCGTAAGTAATTGGTGTGGTTGGCTTCGTTGGAATTGATACTCTCCTTGTTGACGGTGGGAGATAAGTGGCCGGCTGGCATTTTATGTCGTCGGAGCCCTCGGAGCACCCGGCCCTTTTCGTTGTGGGAATTTTTGGACATCTCGGATCTGGCGAGCCGGGAAAGCAGTTAAGGCAATCTATATCAGTCGAGCCCTGGATGCAATTGGTCTTGGAAGTGGTTTCTGGTTTTCTTGGAATTAAAGGCGTATAAGTGGGCCTAAGAGTAGGAACAGTTCTTGCCGATACTGGAGGTTGAGTCGTGACTCTGGGGCACCGGCTATCAGTCGCGCCCGGGAAGCAGCGAGGCTTTGGCGTTGTATTTTTGAGGTGATTCTGTAGACACAGCGGGTCTGTGGAATCCTCGGGGCACGAGATGGTCCTGGAATCACCACAGGAGGGATCTCTGCGCGGATCTGTGAGGTCCTCGGGGCAGAAGAGGTTCTTGGAACCGCTACAAGCGGGATCTCTGCGCGGGTCTGTAAGGTCCTCGGGGCAGTAGAGATTCTTGGAATCGTCACAGGAGTTATCCCTCTGGCAAGCACCATTGCAAAGCTCAATGTCGCACTTTAGATAGACTTGGGATCGGTCGGGGAACCGGAACGCCTTCAGGGTGTTGTAGTAGGTGGAGGTGAGACTCGATGGCCCCTTATATCTTCTCCACTCCCCAAATATCTTCTTCTTAATCGAACACCCTCGATTGTCCGAGAGCTGGAGCCTCTTTGTGGTTCGGCCCTCGAAGTCCATGTCGTCCGAGGCGTAACACTGCAGTATATTGACATCCCAAGGCTGTTCCGAGTGCTCCACGTTGATGGTGAACGTAATGTCGTCTCCGAGGCTAAGGCTTCCCGAAATTGGCTTGATATTGGGCGGAGCGCCAGTACCGATTTCCATCCAGCACTTAACGGGACCACTGGGAGTGTCCACGGAAATGACCTCCAGCATGTCTACCACAAATGGCTTAAAGTACACGGTCTTCTCCCGCTCATCGCCTCGACTGCACGATATTTTCCGAGCAATATCGAAGTTGTTCTGAATGTCCCTGTCATTCTGGATGATCAGGATATTCTCGACGGAGGCGCAAACGGAGCAGGCGGGCTTGCTGCCGCAAGCGTTATATGGCACAGAGAATACAAAGCTGCGACCAGTTTTCTCGCCCTTCACATAGCTTTTGGAGAAACAAAAATAATATAATAATACTCTCGAATATTTACAAAAAAAACTTACTTGCACTGTGGATCGTTAAAGTATCCCTGACTGTAGATGACTCCTTCGAAGTCCTCCGAGAACTCAATCTCGACCAACATGCCATTGCCTTGGTCGCATTTCACATCGATCTTCTCAATGTTTTTCGCCGACAGAGAGGTGTCGCGGATTAGTCTGGACGAAGAGTCAAATTCGCTCAAAACGTTGTTGAGATTGTCATCGCCGCTCAGATCAGTGCCCGAAGTAATGGCCTTGAACGTTAATCGGAAAAATATTCATTAACTGATGGCGATCTCTAGAGATCCGATATGATTGCACTCACCAAGAGCAAGGCCCACACGAATATGTGGCCGATGTTGACCATCTTCTTTATTTTAAGTCTTAAGCTTTATTCTGTAATCAAACCAACAAAAACAAAACAGAATTATAGGTGGTGTATTTTTAATAAACAATATAATTAATGGTAGCTCCTTCGCTCCTTAAGTCAATCGTAAAATCTTTAAACTAATTCCTTTTTGAGTTACTTGTTTCTAATATTTTAGGTTTGAGCTAATGACTGAGCTTAAAATATTAAAGACTGACTATTACAATGACAATTACATTTTATATTTACAGTTTACAGTTTTCTTAACTAAAAGTAAAAGCTAAACAAAAAGTAACTAGGAAGGTCTAGAACGAAATGGCAAGTCTAAAACTATAAAAATTATAGCTTTACTTAAGGTAATTTCCATATTTAATGAAACAGTGGCTCAACATTAAAATCCTCTGATACTTTTAATCTTCAAAAATCCTGAGATAAAGCCAAATTAATGGCCAAGTTAATACATACTCTTCAATATTTATGCTTGTTTATATTTGAGCGCTGACAGGTAAGATTATTTTCAAGTTGAAGTTTTTTAATAAATTAAAATTATTGCCATACTATCTTAATAATATCGACTTAAATTTATGGCTCATTTCGACTCGTTGATCGAGGTGGCAACTTAATCCCCCGGCCAAACGACCTTCGCCGTGACTCATTTATGGGTTAGGCGGAAAAGGGTTGACCGATAGCATCGTAAAAGCTTGATGAAGAAACTATTTTTGGCAAAAATACGAAATATGCATAGGCGTTCGCCGAGAGTTTTGTCAACTCCAGAGCATCTGGCCAGGTGAGGTAAGATCTTCTTTATCGCTAATTACGGTTGAGTGCAGGTACGAGTGCGAGTATTTGCTCGAGCCGCGAGATGTGATGAGATGAGCCGGACCTCTTTTGCCCGATGGAACGGAGGGTGCTGCACCGACTCCGCGTCGCGGCACTAAAACGGGTTTGGTTTTTTAAATAATACAACTAACCTTTAAAAAGAAAAAAGAAAAATATATATATATATGTGCGGCTGATTTCAAAATCCATAAATTCAACACGAAGCGAAGGGAGGCGGCGGCGAAACAAATAGTGACGAGTGCCTGGTGCCTATTTGCTTAGCCGCAGTTGATAATAAAGGGGCTTCGATTTTTGGGGCCTTTTGTGTGTGGCATTGGCTTCTGCTTCTGCAATTCCCTCGGTTGTTTTTACCAAACGAATGTGACTATGGGATGTGGAAGTGGATGATTAGGTGCTTTTTCATTGTGGCCCCTTTTGTCTAGGTTATTCCAAGCATTAAGCTAACGAGACGTGGAAAAAAGTACCATTTGATTACGGATGATTTGGCATGTGAAGTGGAGGGTCTTCTTCTGTGTTTGTTCTTCTCGGGTCTTGCGTCACTCCTGGGATAATTTCAATGTTTGGGATGAATTATGCTTCCGTATTACTTAATTAATTATTTAATTAATCAAGCCTTTGGGTTTTCAGATTACTTTCCCTTATCCAAAGATTCCCCTCTTACTTGTACAAGCTTAAAACCTCGTCGCGGTTGTAAATAAAATTAGCAAAGATGTCCAGCGGATTATGATGATGAAACACCACTAATCAACCACCTTCATTCATACATCCGATTCATATTCAACGCGATTAATATGGTATTTCTTTTGGTGCCTGCTTCTCCTCGCCTCGCTTAACCCAATTTTTTTATTGGCTCCCGACCTCAGATATATCTCAGTTTGCACGTTGCGCATAATTATATATCCAATTTGATAAAAATTGGTTCACTATGTCAAAAAATTGGCCATTTATTTGTGGGCCACTCTGCAACTTGCCCTGATATAGTTATTTTCTCAACCTGTGCGGATCATTTATTTAATTTGTTAAACAAATAAACACGTTAATGTCTCAGTTAGATGGATTTAGAGATTCATAATTCTGGGGACTTCACAAATAATTATAATTGGTCAATTATAATTTTCAAAGGCCATTATTGAATGGCGATTTGGGTGTCGAAATCGAGAGATAGAAGGAATGGGATCTCCCGGAGTGTGTGTGTAAGCAATCATATTCAATTGTGTTGGCCAACAGCAGCATTGCCTCTACGAGCATTGGACATTGATGGCTTCACCCTGAACTTTTGACATTTTACCGGCTCGCATAGGCGTAGATCTTCGTATTAATCACGGCGAACAGGTGATTAGTCCGCGGGCCGCACTCCGGTATCGCATCGCATCGGAGCTATCAATATGCATGGGCACGTAGTATGTATATTAAGTGGCAGCATGTAGTATGTCCAAATGCGATTGATTTCTCTGAGCCACAAGCTCTAAGTTCTCACAATTGGGCCTTAGCTGATTGACAAATCGGTGAAATGCATTGTTGGCTATCTTTTATGGTCACATCTCGGATTCATTTAATGGCCAATTTTGGGATGAGCGCGGATTTGGTAGCCCGCCGATGATCACTACCCGTTTTGAGGCCATTAACAAGCAATTTGATTTGAATTTTTGAGTTTAAAGTTTAAGTCGTGTGCTTAGCATAAATTAAATGTATTATTATTTAGCGAAAACAATATTTTAGTGCCCGAGGATGACCCACAGGTGGGCCATAAAAGTCTCAATATGCTCGATTCGCGCTGGGTACTTAAATAAATAAAATACAGTTAGCAATATTGACAAATAAACAGCGAAATGCAAATGGCATTTGAACACCGGATCTGCGAAACTTGTTTCGCGTTTTAAATAATTACAAACAAGCGCAGAAAAAAACGGTCAAACGTATTTACAAAAAGAATGCCATTTAATAATCCCGAAATGCTTAAATCAATTGATCTTCTCCGAAGCTCATCTGCGCGAAATGGCTATATAAAAAATGTACGCAGTTAGAATCCGTGAGATTTTATAATCCGTATTACTTTCAGGTTTAACCCAAAGGCGAGCGGTTTTATTTTAGTAATATGATTCTGCCATAAAGTATTATTTCTCTTCTTTTTAGCGAGGATATAATTACTTGCATCACAGGTATTAAAAATCGGTAAGAATAAGTTCACAAGCAAGGTCACCCTGTTCGTGGGTTGTATAATTATATTTTTATTCCATTTTGGCATTATTATTTTTGCTTAATTTATTACATATTAAAATGTTTGTTGAACTGGCAAAACTGGTTGTAAAATAATTCTTACATGAATTGTATTGAAATTTAACAGCCAAAGGATATGTTGTTTTATAAATTTCTAGTTTTTTTATATTATTCAATATAAATTAATTTATGGATAGAAACCAGAATTCTTATCTTTATCTATGGCTCAAAAAATGCTACTGAATTTAAGATTTTATGGTAATTAAGTGTGATTTAATTCAAATAAATTAATAAAGTGGCATCAAAATCTTCAACAAATTAAAATTTTAATTTAAAGTAAATCAATTAATCAAAAGGATATTTTTTTATCATAAATTTCTAGGTTTTAATATTTTTCAATATATCAAATTTATTATTTATTAACAATTCATATCTGATGACCGGAAAAACTAACCAAATATAATTATTTATGTTATGTCTGGGCTTTATATTTTTATTTTTGGGATTATAATTACTTATTTATTTGCAGTTGGGCTTTAACAGGCCGCTCAATTTTGGCTAAAGATACAGAAATGGCCATTGTGTGTGGGTTGAAAGGGAAATCAGTAAATTGTTGTATAACTTCATTAATGTATTTTTTTTTTCTAAATCATTATATACATATGTACGAATAACATATTACAGTTGACTTGACAAATTTACCAAACAAGGCATTGTATCGGCTTTAAGGGAACCAACCGTAAAATTCAAAGCTTATTGATTTGACCACTTTTCTTTTTCTTCGGAAACCGGAATAAATTGCCAAATAGGATTTCAGTTTAGTTATGTGATTGATTCTGCAATGAGGTTTATGGCTTGCATTTAATTTTATTTATTTCTCAAACGATCTTCATTGCCAGCCAGTTCTTGGTTTTTCACTGAGTTCACAGTTAACTTGGTTCGGTTTATTAACTTGGCCCGCACTTGGCGGCAATTAGCGGCACTCCGAGGCGGTCGCATAAATTCACTTGAACGTTCGATCTTTGTGGAACACACATATCACTAGGTGTAAGGACTTACTGCACTTGCTCGGGACTCGTGCTTGGGGAAAATAAGTCGCTGGGATGCAGCTGGCTAAGTGGACGTAGCCGTACTAAGCGCCGAGGAGACTCGTCTTCGTTTATATACACACACGGGCCGGTATGGCCGTATGATTTAACAAAAATCGTTTCGGATATTGCCTCAAAAATCCAAAGACGCGGCAAGTAAAATAGCAGAAACAAAAACAGCAAGAAAAACACCAACGCTAGTAGCTTTTATATATTGTTTGTTGTTTATTTTACGTTTGCTCGCGGTGTTTTATACACGCACACTCTTTCAGCTCCAAGCGGGGTTATTCCGATTTATCGACGAGTTGGGTTAATTTATTCTGCGGCCGAAAACGAGTACTGTGACAGCAGCCAATATAAACTCGTAAGAATGGAATATAGATTAAGATTTATCTAAGCATTGCAATGAAAATAAAAAAAATAATAATAATACGCCAAACAGTACCAGCTCCGGACTGGAGTTTAAAAATGCTAGGGGTTATGGTGATTAAAATCTTCATTTGTTTCAATTTAATCGAAGCAAACTTGTTTCAGGATCGGGAATCATATATGTATATAGAGAGTTAACATGCTTATATTTAAGACGTAAACAGAAAATATTACGTGTTAAATTAAATAATTAGTGCCAGAAAGTGTTCTTAGACTCTCCTAAAAACTACGACCTTTGACCTTATAAATACAATTTTACAATCTTGTTTTATTTTTAAATATTATCTTTTGAAGTTATTTGATGAATAAAATATTATATATTCATGGTGAAATAATTATTACAATAAAATAATTTGTTTAAATAAATAAATCAAATTAAAATATCTCAAAACTAAAAACACACATGTTTGCCTTTCAAAAATTCTCGTTTCTTTATTTATAAACCAAGAAATTAAAAACTCTAAAACTTAGATAGAGTATTTAACAGTCCATAGCCCAAGACCATCAATTTTTTTCCATTCATATGGAGTTCGTGGGCAGAGCGGACGCGTGAGCAGCATCCACACGCCGTCTTGGCCGCCGTCTTAGCCGCTGACTTGACCCAAGCGCGCGACTGGCACATTTCGGAGACGAGCTGAAAACCGAGCTGAAAAACTGCACCTTCGGCCGGTGTGCTTTTAGGGCCAAAGAGTCAAAATCCGTCATTGTAACTACATCTGGTCGTGGTGGAGTCGCCTCAGGAGTGGGATATGTGGATGCGGAGATGGCGATGGAGATGTTGTCATGCAGCCGCCGCAGCCGGCATAGCGGACAGGTTGACGAAGTTGCCGATGCGCCTGGTCATCCCTAACAGGTATTAACATAGTATTCAGAGTTTTTGGAAGCCCAGCGTCCGCTTCGTGATGCCGATAGATTTTTAGCCAAATGGCAACGGTCATGGCGAGATGGTAAGTTGGCTATCGGAGCTGTCGTCATGGGAACGGGAACGGGGGGCGCAGAAGAATACGGATGGGATGGTTGGATGGATGGATGGAGCATATGGTACTGGTACACAGGGAAAAATATATATTTATTTGGTGCGATATTGTCTATAAATTTATTATATTTTAAACAGTAAATATAACATATATATTACAGGAAAAATTTTACTAAACTGTAAATATTCTTTATGGGAATTTTGATTATTGCTATTTCTTAATTATTTATTTCTGTATCATAAATTGTACAACAAAAAATAGACATTTCATAAACAAATCAAGAAGTTTTTTTTTATTTTATATAAAATCCTGATAAACAATATTGTATTACGCCGCAGATAAGGTACGTTAACACATAAGAAATACCATGTTTATAAATGGTTTTTATTATATTTTCTCTCAGTGTACTGGTAATTCCCTTAGCAAGCCCGAGTGCATGCACGATCGCACCGATACCGCGATAGCAGAGGTGACAAAGCCGCTTCTGCCTTTGACAAACATCACGTAACCTAGACTGCGATTTGATTGTACCCGGTACTCTGCGGGTATTCGTATTGTAGTGCCTTGAATATTGTTTATAAATTGAAGAAAAAAGAAAGGGAAGAAAGCGGATTATCTTAAATGTAAGAAAATATGTGTCCCTGATTGAAAACCTATAAATTTAATGATCTATAAATTCCGATCTAGCCATGTCCATATTTTTGTTTCAACGGAAACAACAACGGAACATCTATGGTAATCTTCTTTATAAACTATTTCTAAATTATATAATTGTAACAGGATCCAGAATTAATTTTAAACTATAATTTTCCTTAAGAGAGGCTTACCAAAGGGAACCCCCAAGTCGACTACATCATCCCGATTATTAAGTTTAAACTTCACCAAACACACTTGCCTTAAAACATTGCATTACATTTCAATTAATTAGGCTTGTACAAAGCATAATGAACATTGGCATAAACATACGGACTTATATCTATTACGATGATCAACGAAACTCTCATCTCGGATTTGCGAATCGACATTGGCTGCCTAGACATCATGCATAGTTTGTAATAAAATTAAGCAAAAGCTAAGATCACCCGTTCTTTAACAAGCTTTAAGAGTTCGGACACACCTTTAAGGTGAACAGTATTAATAAAGAAGCAAATAATTACATATTTTGATGCTTGAGACGTTTGACGTGGAGGTCTCTCATTTTATTAAATTTTAATATCGCAAATACAATTAGAGTTTTTTAACCGTGCAAAGGCCATTATAATTTTCCAACAAAGCAAGCATTTCCGATTATTTAATAACTGAAAATGTTCGAAACACATGCAGGGCAATACCAAGACGTTTCAATTTGAAAGATTTTCATTAAAAATTCATTGATGTCAAGTTCGTTGAGATGAAAGACGTGTGAAGACATTAAAAAAAAACTATTCTATCAAGCGAAAATCTATAAATCTTGATTACTAGAAACGGCGTTTTGATTTAAGAAATGGCTTTGGAAATTTAATTTCCGGTTGTGGTAAACAAACACATGGATCTCAGTTGCGTAACTATGGTATTACTTTGGGTATAATTTTGTTAGCTTTGTTAAGATCTTACATAAAATTATACTGCATACTTTAGGGCTATATTTGGAAGGCTAACCAAAGATTACAAAGTAACCACAAATTATAACTAATTGATTAGATTTTTATAGCTCTGTTAACTTTTGTTCTTTTTTTTCAGAGGTCAAACATTGTAATATGTAAATCGTTTGTGTTCTTATATATCTTAATTTAATTAAATTTGCGGCTTCCCTAAGTTACCTTTCTGCTTGTTTCCCATAAATCATTGTATTGTCTTACTTCTTGTAGCCCCAATATTTTCTAAATATTTTTGGTTTTCAGTTAACATTTATTACAACCAAAATAAAAGCTCACTGATAAAAGCTGCCCTGCCTCCTTTCCGGAGTGCAAACATTCTGCAAGCTATGGGAGCCCTGTGGAGCTTTCGAGATTGATGCAAAAATCGATACAGTCACAGCTGTTTGTGTACAACAAGTGAAAGTGTCCCAAAAGTGCCGCAAAAAATTAAATAAAAATTGTATAATAATTATAATCGACCTCAAATCGTGTTGCCTGTGCGGCTTAACTTCCTCCACAGTTGGTTTCAATCGAATTTGCCAGGATGCCGAGCTCAAGACGTGCCATTCTGAAGCACATATTGTCGGGTCTGTGCACCAAAATGAACCGAACCAAGTCGGTGCCCACTGACGTCATGGAGACGCCGCTCAACCGATGTCTCAACACCTTCGACATCGCCTTACTGGGTACTTGAGATAAATCAATTGCATGCCGGCATATTTCCGGTGTCCTAGCTGATTTTTAAGAATTTCCTTGGGTATTTGAGAGTATGACTTGGCATAATTCTAATAAGATAATCTTAACATCTGTCAGCTAAAAAATATATGTAATAAGGAGGAACATACTGACAGGATTGTTTTTATATTTACGTCTTAACTTAAATATACTTTAAATTGAAAATTTTATGATCCAAGTATCGAAGTAGATTAAGGAAGGGTAATTTTGCATCTGGGCTTAAAAATTTTAATTGAATATAATTATTGCTCTACTCTGAGATCATTATAGCATCTGTCAGATATAAATTGCCTTTAGGAAATTGCCTTTGCCGGCTTTAATATTTATTTTAACAATTTAATAAACAAAATAGAAAGTGATAAATAGGCAACAAGTGTAACTTTCTTCAATCTCTTTTAAACCTTTTCAGAGTATTATAATTTTATTCAGAAGCTAGCAAATCCGGTAAGGAACTATTTCCGACCCTAAAAATCATATATATTCATGATCAGCATTGACAGACGGATATTTTTATCCATGTCCAAAAGAAAAACATTATTTGCCATTTTTTTCGAAATTTGATAAGGGGTTACATCATTAAAATGTTCAAAAATGACCAAAAATTTTGATTTCCTAAAATTTAAAATTTAGTATGCAGATTTGTTAACCTAGAAACAAGTAGCACGGAAAAGCTTTCCGAATTGAATTTAATGCATTTTTGGCTTAGTTATCATAGATTTTTGATTCGATGCCATGATCCTAAGTGGCAAATTGCAAAGGTATACAAATTTCGGCTTCGTTTCTTGTTTCAGCTAGAAATATTAAACTTTTAATTAAGTTGTTATGTACATTGAAGATATAAGTTGTGTTTTTCTATCAGTTGTATTCTTTCTTATTCTTAAGAAATCATTTATCAGCGAGAATTAAAAATTTGCATTTCTATGAAAACTTTTGAATCAAATCTTGTAATAACTTTCTAGGTCTTATATGGAAATTAATATTAAATTAATTTAAAGTATGTGATTCTAGTAACTATACTTCTTTTAATTAAAATCATATTTCTCTATAATAATCAAGAAATCTGTCATGGCACTTGTCCTAGCAAAAGCAAATAAAATTTTATTTGAGAAACTGATCCCCTAGGGAATTCCTTGTTAGGGAGAAACAATTCTCTTCCCTTCAGAGATGTGGGAAACTCTTCTTATCTTTGCCTCGAAACCAGAATGTAATTAAATCGCGTACAGTTCCCTATGCTTGCCTTCGAGCCCCCAGAGATTAGGGAACCACCCCTAAATATATATACATATATATGGTACACATGACACTTATGTACACCGCTTTTTTCCCCCAGGCATTGGCCATATGGTTGGCGCTGGCATCTACGTGCTGACCGGCACCGTGGCCAAGGAGATGGCCGGACCCGGCATCATCCTCTCCTTTGTCCTGGCGGGCTTCATCTCGATGCTGGCCGCGCTTTGCTATGCGGAGTTTGGGACGCGAGTGCCCAAGGCGGGATCCGCCTACGTATACACGTACATCTCGATGGGCGAGTTCTGGGCCTTTGTCATCGGCTGGAATATCCTGCTGGAGCACATGCTTGGCGCTGCCTCGGTGGCCAGGGCCTGGAGTGGCTACGTCGACTCAATGCTGGGCGGTTGGATTGGCAACACAACGCTGGAGCTAACTGGTGGCATCCACGAGCCAGGACTGGCACAATATCCGGATATCCTGGCCTTCCTAGTGTGCATTGTGTACGCTGCCGCCTTGGCCGGAGGAGTCAAGGCCACGGCGGTATTCAACAGTCTGCTCACCCTTGTCAATATCGCCGTTATGGTGTTGGTCATCAGCGTGGGCTTCTGGTATGCGGACACCAATAACTGGTCGGAGGCGGAGGGCGGCTTCTTGCCTTACGGCATCGGTGGCGTCATTGCAGGAGCGGCCACCTGTTTCTACGCCTTCGTGGGCTTCGACTCCATCGCCACCTCCGGGGAGGAGGCCAAGAATCCCTCGGTCTCCATACCCATTGCCACTATTCTGTCCCTGTTCGTGGTCACCGTCGGCTACATCCTCGTGAGCGCCGCCCTCACTCTCATGATCCCCATCAGCGAGATTAACCCGGCTGCCTCGCTGCCGGAGGCCTTTGGCCAACTGAACCTCTCCTGGGCCAAGTACTTGATTTCCATTGGAGCGCTGTGCGGGATGACCACCACTTTGTTGGGCTCCCTGTTTGCCCTGCCGCGCTGCATGTATGCCATGGCCTCCGATGGACTGCTCTTCAGCTGCTTCGGCAAGGTCAACTCCACCACACAGGTAAGGATGAAAATTATGGCAAAGGAAACGTAAAAACTCATGGATTTTTTGGTCAACAGGTTCCGCTGCTCAACCTGGTAGTGTCCGGGGTTCTTAGCGCCTGCCTTGCTCTGGTCTTCGACCTCGCCAAGCTGGTGGAGTTTATGTCGATTGGAACCCTGCTGGCCTACACCATTGTCTCGGCCAGTGTGATCATCCTGCGGTACCGGCCCATGGAGCGGATCCACACAACTATACGGGTGCCAGCTCTGCCGGGCAGTCCTGACGACGACGACGACGATGACGAGGAGGTGGCCTCACAGTCCAGCATGGATACGTCGTCGCCCACCAGTGAGATGATCGAAGAGGTGCTGGCCGGCAGGTTAAAGAGCCAATTCCGGTGCCTGGAGCCACTGCTGGGTCGCTTCGAGCCCGGATCTGTAGTGTCCGTGGCTGTGATGCTCTTCATCTTTCTGAGCTTCGCCATCTGTGTGGAACTGAAGGTGTCGTGGACGCAGCTGTACACTGGCACCTGGTGGGCCCTGATCATCTACGGCTTCATCATCTTCGCCGCCAGCACCTGTGTGGCAGTGATGGCTGTGCACAACCAAAACACCAGGGGTCTAGTCTTCAAGGTACCGTTGGTTCCCTTTGTTCCGGCTCTTGGAATCTTCTGCAACATCCTTTTGATGGTCCACCTGGACGCCGTTACCTGGGTGAGATTCTTTGTCTGGGTGTGCATCGGCATGGTGGTGTACTTCCTATACGGCATCCGAAACAGCAAGGAGGGAGAGGTGTGCTCCTCGTACTCAATCCTCATGACCACTTCGGAGGCCGGCAAGGTTCCGTGGGGTTCGTTCAAGGGTACAGCTTCTACGGGCAAGGCCAAAAGTTGCGGCAAGCACTCCATCTTCGAGAGATTCACTGGACGGAGCAAGGCGGACGACAAAAAGTCCATTGTGGAGGAGAGTGAAAACGAAACTTCTGGATATTCCTAAGTCAATTCTTCCGAAACGGATTCTGTAGCCTTTTATTATTAATTGTATTATGTTGAAAATCGAATCTGAAACCTTTTTGAGAAGCTTATTTAAATTTAAAGATCAGGCTCTGAGTATAATAAACTCAATTCCAGATCAAGGATCTAATCTGAAACAAATATCGGGAGAAACTGAAAAAATACACATTGTTTTGAATACTAAAAAACCTATTTAATCAAAATCTTAAATGTAAATAGCTAAAGCTTACTAATTTATATTGTATTTTTTTGCCTGGAACAAAGTTCTGTTGAATAATTTAAAAAACATCATGAAATAACAATAATAAGGTACAAATTCACTCTTAAAACAACTCTGAATGTCTAGTTAACTGTCATTATAAAAAGTTCTTAAGTTACAGTTTCCATTCTAATTATTTAGGTATTATTAGAGGCTACGGTTTGAATCGGTGCAACAGATCCCTCTTTACTTAATCTCTTCGAATTCTATGCATTCCTAAAAAACCCAACGTTGAACGAGACATATGGCTAACACTTATGATCGAGAAAACTTTTGGTAACTATTATAACGGAGTACCTTTACCACAAAACATAGTATAGCTGTCTACTGAGTGTTATTCCAAAAGCGTATTGCAGAAATCGTATTGCATATATACAAACCAACATATTTACTTTGCAAAAACGTACAAATATATTTATAAAACGTTATGCACACTCGGCATTTGTTAAACAATAGTACATGTCTTTCAATAACTACATATACATACATATATATAAATATATATTTATAACTGTGTAAATAAACGTATACAATATTATATATATGATTGAAATTATATTAAAACTCATGTATAGTGATGAGGCTTGTGTTTTAATTCCAGTAGATTTACGTTGATAATATATCTTTACAATTTTTGTCAATAAGTAAATTTAAAATCTGTCCTCAAAATATTGAAATATTTTAGACCCAAAAGAGTTCCTTTATCAGTGTAAAACCTGAAAGACAGACTCGTTTAATGCTCGGTGTGGCCTGTGTGTGTGTGGTACAGTTGTTGATTCCATTTTTTTAAGGACTCAAAAAACACATTTTGAACTCCCAGAACTGTTGAGATCTCAGCCTGTACCACACACAATAGAAGAACCTACCCCAGTGCGAAGCGTAGGCGCATACATATGTTCAGCTGCAAGGATATCTTCGGCTCGAAATCTCAGCATCAGTCGCAGGAAGCAGGTGGTGCACAGGACTCTTTATATCGTTCGACTGCAGGACATACTTAGTGGGTAGAAGCGTAGAGTTTCATTGAGGGATGCTGCTCTGGGCTCAAGATGCTCGGAAGACTGAGCATCTCTTGGGCCGCGAACTTGTTTTGGGATTAGCTGCGGCTGTGCGATGGCGCGGATCTCGAAAGATGGCTATAACTCCCGGTCAAAGCCAAGCGTGGCCAACTTTTAGGCAAATTTAATTAAAATCGACACAAAAACCTTAAATATGTAAATAAAAATACATTTCTAGGGATCTCTGATGGCATGATTATATCATCGTTTAATGCGTATATTTTCTTGAAAAAAAATACAAGTTTTTTTTATTCGCTTTCCTTGAAAGTGTAACAATGATGACAATATACAATAGAAAAAAAAGAGGTTTTCAGCTAGTTTAGTGTCACAAAGGAACAATGGAGGCCGGGCTCCTTCCGGGTGAAACAGGGTCGCCCAAAAATACAATAGACAAATAAATGGCGCAATTACAAAATTGGAGAAAAGGGCCAAAGTTCGTTTAGATCTAACGTGAAAAGTGGGAAAACTTGATGAAAAATTCAGGGACAAACCCACCCCATGAAGATGCGATTAGGGATATTTTCCAGTCATAAATGTGGATCGGCTTTTAAGTTTTTTGTATTTCTTTCTTTTGTAATAGCAAAATTCGTATACCCTTTCCCAAGTCCAGTAAATCACATTAACGCTTTCTTGAGAAAGTGTACTTATGCTTTCTTGATGAAACTACATATTTTGGTAAATATTTTATTGAAAAATATCCTTTTGATAGCTGAAGGCAATTGTCATTTAGGGGTTGACAGGGTTAATGGTATTCCGCAGCCTGTACCTTTCTTCTTTCCTTTGTGTCCGAGATGAGCATCATAAGGGGTTAATTTTTTCTTGAAAAATTCATTTTCAAACGTTTTCCATGACGGACTAATTGTTTGTCTGGGATCTGTGTAAGGGACGGGGTGACCGGCCACTACTGTTGGCGACGCACTCAAACTCGCCATGATGTGTGGAAAGGCATCGGGAATTTTCACCTGGGAAGTGCTACCCGTATTATAAATATGATGCCGCAAATTACCTATACCTCGCTCTGTACCCACAGGAACTGCAAAAATATTCTAAATAAATCCCGGGACATCTCTGAGCCGGTTCCCACGCCGTGACTGGTAATAATAGTTACTTCCCAGCCATATGTGTGCTGTGCGGGAACGTCAATACCATTTCTCGGCCGGGTATCGTATCTCCTTCATTACAAATATTTTGAACAAAGCCCGGAATCCTCAGCATGCTGGCATCTGGGAAACACATCTGGGAAGAGGATCGAGACCTGAAAAAGGGCAGCAATTTTCACCACCTACGCATAAATGTGTGTGTAGGTAGCGAGAAAGTGTTTGAGGCCATTGAATAATGTCCTTCAAACTGATAGTGTTTTTTGCCATTTCAAATCATTTAGAAAATATAGAAAATTTTACAAAAATCAAAATATTAAAATAAATATTTCCTTTTTATAGAAAATTGATCTCAAAAAGCACAACAGTTTTTGTTACAAAAGTTCAATGACATCGAAAACATAATGGGGAATCTTTCTCTTTGTAATGAAAAGAAAGTTTTAATGGTTAATGTTAACGGTAAGCAGCTTGTATAATATTAAACAAGCTTTAGTTATTTGTTAGTAAGTTCACAGTAAAATCTGTTTGCCAGAAAATCCACACTTATAGCGTAATTTTAAATCAGATCAAGTTCCCTTATAAGTTTCGCCGCCGTTAGAGCGTCGCGTTTCCATGGAAATTTATACATACATATTCGTTTTTTATTTAACCAACCACCGCCCAGGTGTAGTATATGTGGTCATTGCACCTGATGCTATTATTGTTGGCAATAAGCACTTTCTCCAAAACAGCCGACGCCGCCGCCGACAACCTGTTGTTGTGTGTTTACTGCACGCTCGAAAGAGTGAGAGTGTATCTTCTGTGATGCTTGAGTTCGATTTGCCGTTCGAATTTACACCGATCCAGCAAAGTTCATAGAGATTGAAACACCATTGAGCTTTGTATATCTTCCATAACCTGAACTCTTGTAAATAGGCCTGAAAATGTAGTTAACAGTGTTTATAATCAGTTTTTTTCTGTATGGATATTCATTTAAATATGTAAATAGATCAGATTTACATAATTAAATAATATATGTACATATATACATACTTCTTTAATCAAAGAAATTACAGAAATGGTAACAATATCTTATATTTATTATGACTTAGCTACATAGATACTTTACCCATAGATACTTTACCCTTGCCTATAATTTTTCAAAAGCTTGCAAAGCAATGAAGGATCCATTTCCGACCCCATAAACCATATATATTATTGATCAGAATTAACAGGCAAGTCTTTCTTTGCATGTCCGGAAGGAACCAAATTTTTGCCATTTTTTTCCAAATTATATAAGGGGTTACAACGTTAAAATTTTTAAAAATTGACAAAAATTTGGATTTCTTACATTTTTAAATTCTGTATGCTGATTTGTTAGCCTATTTAAAACTAACATAGAAAAGCTTTCCGAATTCAATTTGATTACTTTTTGGCTTACTTATTATCAATATTATATAAGGGTAAACAAATTTCGACATCCCAAAGTTAGTTTTCTGGTGAAATATAAAAATTCTCGAGTATCTTAGTACTTGAAATTGCTTTATTTCTGGAAATACTATGATCTGACGAAAACAGCCGTTAAAAAATATAATATAGTACTAGATATTAAAAATAATATATATGAAAATATTATTGTTGGTACCTTTTTTATAGACAGTCACTCTCAGGCTTTAAAAATTCACATGCAAGTGTAATTTCTTATCGTGCTCATCGGCCTAATCTACATTCACTTTTCCCGCAGTCATTGCATGGCCTTGCATCGTGCATTTCCCAGCCAATCGCCATTTCACTTCCAGAACTTCACCTACCATAATTTCGTGCGAATCTGAAACTTTGCACTGAGCGCATATAAAACTCCACCAACCCGTCAGATACATATACAAGTTATACAAACATATTTACCCATCAGGCGAGGTGTGCGTCGTGTTGTTTCTGTATCTTTTTCGGGGGAATGTCGCTCCCCGTGACGGTGTGATGGTGCTTCAACTGGGGAATCAGGAAGGGGAATCGCAGTCTGAATCGTCATCCCGGATTGATGACGCAGCCGATGATGACGCATTCACTTAACCACTTTGGCGAGAGAGAAATCTAGATTTCATGCCGCCGCAAGCGGCTTGGCAACAACAAAAATTCGTGCTGAAATTTTATCGATCGTCTCGGAGTCGCAGAAAAAGCCACAACAGCGTTCGAAGCAGAACTCATTCGACTTTGTTTCAGTCCCAGCACCAGTTTAACGTATATTTTCGAATTTAAAATTTAAAATGTAACGTTTTCTTGGTGGAGCTCGGCGGCACAGTGGGTTCAAGGGGCGACTCCACAGTGAAACTTAAGCTTAAACTTAACAAAACTTAATCAATGTGACAAATCAATCGATTTTAAAAATAGTTAATTAATGGAAAACACCTATCCCGTACATACCCGAAGCAATGTGATCTGAATTGAATTGAAGGACCGGTTCTTAAGTGTCTAGATAAGGTGCTAGTTAAAATCTGTGCAGAGCTGGTGGGTTCGAATTTAATATTATCCCGTTTTTTATTCGGAATTTGGTTCGAGGTATTAATAAATATATACCAACCACATTTCATATCAATTCATTTTTCAACAATTAATGTGAGTAATTTCATTATAATGAAATATATGTACTAATTCCTTCTGGCAAACTTAGGTTATTCATAATTTCAACCCATGATGAAACTAAAATTTTATTTGTGAAATAATTATGTATACTATACAAAGTTTAACCTTGTTAACTGATGACTGCTATTGATTATTTCAGGAAAATACATTTATATATATGTACATATGTATTTCTTATACTATATGTAAGTGCATTAACCAGAACGAACCAGAATGGAATGTGTCATATATAGTGTAAAATTTTCCCTGACTAATAAATATCTATATAATAATATAGCCACCCCCAAAATAAAACTCCCTTTTTGATCAGATTCGGGACACGGTACCAGTATATTTCCTCATTTAAATCTTCACATCTACATTTATGAGAAACAGATGCGAAAACGTGGAAAGGGACGGACGGAGAAGGAAGAGCGAGACGACGTTTTCGTTCTGTTACCTCTCTCTCGGTTCCGTTGTTCGCGATTTTTTCAGTCGTATTTATCGGCTGCTTTGGGCAAATAATAAGAAGAAGCAGGAGAAATGGAAACAGACGTTGCGTTTCAAAATGAGCGTTACATTACGAAAAATTCAATCGGAGAGTTTAAAGGATAGCGCCCAAAAATAATGTACAGCTGCGGTCAAAATATTAGCTCCTTTTCCAATTCTATATTCTTAAATAATGGCTATAAATCTTTAGCTTTTTAATATCATTTGGATCAACGGGCAAATTTTACATTTTTATTTAGCATTGAATATTCCCATTATCAATTGACAGCAGTAAAGGTGTGTTTTTAAATACATCTTAACCAAAATAATGTACAGTTTCAAGATTCTGGTAGTGTATTTCTATTATTTTGACCTCATCTGTGTCGAGACGGATGTCTTTAGTGGAAAAATCACCTTGCGCCAGCTGCAAATGCAACTGCAGCCGCATGTACAGCCCTGCATCGGTGCACTACACGGTGCTTAGGGGTTGGAATAGTGCAGCTGACATAGAAATCTACCTGCGACATAATGCCCGCTCAGTGGTTCTTACCTGCTCCTGCTCCTGCTCCTCGAAGATCTCCTCTGATCACTACCTTCTGTCGCTGTCGTAATTCCTGCGTAGCCCAGTGATCCTCGTTTAGGGACAGCTGCAAAAATCATGAAATCGTCTGCACTGCGAACACGAATACCAATACAGACAGGCACTCACGTATGAGTGAGTAATGATCTCGCACAGGAAGAAATTTAAAGATCGATTTCATGAATCAAACATGAAATTGAGCAAATCTTTAAAATAAAAATAGTCAGAAGCACACCAAATTAGAAACAATACATATATTGAATTATTCTTAGAGAGTAATATAAATATTTCAGAAGCTAATCCTAATAATATAAGGTCCTTTAGAAAATCGAGCTTGAGATAAAACCTTAAAAATTTACTAGCACAAACCATTGTAATTTAATTAGATAGATATTTCCATATTTAAAACAATAATTAATTCTGGTATTAAATATAAATTTTGATGAACATGTAGTTGTTCCTTATTAATTAAATTATTTGGAGTAAGAAAACTTACAAATATTTTTAAAGAATGGGAGCATTAAAATATAAATATATTCATGAAATACATACAACAACTGTATTTTAAAAAGATCACATTGATTTCTCGACCAGATCGAATAGATATTGAAAATATAGAGACGCAGTGTGGATCTGCGTATATCAAGTCCATAATGTTTACTTTCCCTCTTTCTAATTTAGTGCTCTGAGATTATTTGTTATGTAAAATCATATTCAGTTTTAAGGGTTGCTGTAAAGATAATATTCGAAATAAGAGTTATCGCGGGCATTCAAATCCAACGTCTCGTTTCTCGCCGCGAACCCCGACGCATGCGTGTGTGTGTGAGAATTCACACACATGCAGGCCAAAGTCGGAATTTCAGCGTTCAGCGCAATTGTTTTCAAAAATAACGATGCTCTTGCGCTCTCTCTCTCTCTCTCTCTCTCTCTGAGCCGTCCGCATGCTCACACACACAGGCGCGCACAACCTTGTGCGGGAGAGGGAGAGCGACAGAGAAACAATGCGAGCGAGAGGGAGAGCGGTGATTCGTTCTCCGCTTTCCGCTTCCACCAGCGCTCACGATGGCGACAACGACACGAAGCAGCGAGTCATCGGAACATTCGAAATTCAAACTGCGAAGAAGTCGGGCGCGTTTTCGATTTGTTTTAAAATCGCTGAGGAATAACGCGCTTTCGCATTTCATTTCGCCAGCACTAGCAGCCGCGTTGGAGTAACGAATTCGAAACAGTCGCACGCTAAACGGCGCGTCGCTAAATGTCAAAACAATTAACAATCGCGGTGGACAAGAAATCGTGAAGTACAGCTAAGCGCAAGAAGCAGAAAGATCGGCGAAAAATAAGACGGAGACGCGAAAGCAAGAACTGTGATAAAGTTAAGTGGTAAACAAGCAAGCATGGATAACAGTAGCGGCCAAAACAGCAGTACGGCGTTGGCGTCGGTAGCGGCGGCCAACAAAGTAGTCAACTATTCGCCAGCCTCGCCCGCATCATCATCATCCAGCATGAGTTCCAGCCAAGAGGACGGAGTTCCATCGGGATCCGGTCTGTTCACCCCCAAGAAGGAGAATTTTCCCAACGCCAAGATGCTGCAGACGATCCGTGAGAAGCTGATGACCCCTAACGGCGCATGCGATCTCCTGGCCCTGGGCATCGCGGCGGAGCCCACGGACCAGCAGCCGGTAAAGCTCATCCAGCAGCGATATCTGATCAGTGCCCAGCCTAGTCACATCTCGGCCGCCGTGGCCGCCAAGACGCCCGCCTCGTACAGACACCTTGTCGATCTCACCGCCTCGAACCTGCGCTGCGTGGACGTATTCACCGGGGAGCAGTTCCTCTGCCGGATCGTCAACGAACCCCTGCACAAGGTGCAGCGCGCCTACTTCCAGTTGCAACAGCAGGATGAGGAGCTCCGCCGCAGCACCATCTACGGCCATCCGCTGATCCGGCCCGTCCACGACATCGTGCCGCTGTCCAAGGATCGCACCTACATCCTAATAGCGCCGGTGCCGCAGGAGCGGGACGCAACCGGTGGCTTGAGCGGTGTCTACGAGAACCTGCACACCTATATCCGGCACGAGAAGCGCCTGTGCGAGGCCGAGGCGCGAGCGATATTCCACCAGATCTGCCAGACCGTCCAGGTGTGCCATCGCAACGGGATTATCCTGCGAGACCTCAAGCTCAAGCGGTTCTACTTCATCGACGAGGCCAGGTGAGTTGTGTGGTGACACCTTCGAAATCCCCCTACATCCATATACCAAAAAGCAACCAGCTCAATTGCATACATGTCTCTGGCTTTTGGTCGCTTTATTTTGCAATTCGATAAAAACTCGTTATGAGCGAGAGATCTTGTTTGTATTTGCCGTGTGTGCTTGTGTGAGTTTTGGTGGTGCCACAATTGTTGCTCTTGTTATTGGCCTATGTTGTTGTTGTTTTTGTTGTCGTTGTGGGTAACATTGAACATTTAACAAGTGTTGCAATCGAATCACCAATAGTCCAACAAAAACAATTATACTGACAAGCCACATGCTCGCGGCGTATTTGCGCATGTATGTATGAATGTTTGTGTGAGACAGCATTCGTCCAAATAATAGTTCCGAATGACGTAAAAAATATTTTTGAATATTTTTGATCTCAATTTATGAATTATTAAAATGAAGTAATATTAAAATATTTTTTTTTCAGAGTTTTTATTAAATTTCTGAAAATTATAAGTAATTTTTTATAGAACTTTTCTAATTTACTATATAAAATACAATCTTTTTGAATATCAATACAAAAATAATATTTTTTAAATAAATTTAAATTTAAAAATGTTACAATACAGATTCGCTTAGATAAGAACATTTTTGTCATCGCTGCTTTAGCTATTTATTATAATTTCATCATTATTTGATTTTTAAGAATTTAATTTTAGACATTTCAAGAGTTATTGAAATATCACGAGTGATTAATGTTACTTTTTACAAACTTGAAGCAACAGATAATAGCGCAAACGTAGTATTTTGACCTCGTCTGTGCCGAGTCACGAAGCTTATTCACACAAGGGCCAATGTGCCACAGTGGTGTCCGAAATGTTGGCCCACCTTCATTGTTTTTCTTCACATTTTTGGAAGCATTGCCACATTTTAAGAATTGTACAATACGGCATGTGCAATTGTGCGGTGGGGGCGGGAGGTGTTAGCTAAGGCGGAGGCCACCTACTACGGGTTCTCTTGGGTTGAGCATATTATGCTCGGGTGTGTGAGAGAGAGCAACGTGTCGTTTTATTGCATGTGTACTACAGTGGCTGATGAAATATTGGGCTTTGCCCACCCCACATTGGTTCTCTGTGTTCTTTTCCATATTCTCGCCATCGAAATGTTATATTTTTTTTCGCATATGCAAATAAACACGCTCTCTGCCGCTCTGATTATCATCACCGCGACTTTACTACTGACATCAGCAGGGAATGACGTGAACAATTGTTCGATTCCGTATGGCTTACAATTAGCGCAATATCGGCTGATTTTTCATCATTCTCGTTCTCAGCCAAGTGCAAAAATAACAGCGGAAGGAACAGGCCAGAGACGCACAGCAGCAACAACAGATCTCTGCTCAGTCTATTATAGCGCTCTCTCACCTTGGCGAAAAAGGAATAAACAACAAGTGTGTTCAATGCGAATATTAACGCTCATTTCCATTCGAAAGATACTATAACTATACTATGTACTTTGTGTACATTGTGTGTATCCATATCCGAAGTCTCGCGCACACACGCACGCACAACCAAGCGACGAGCCGAAATCTTTAAGGTCGCACTGCGGTTAGTGGCCCTGACTCTGATCTTCTGTATTTTTACCTCATAAAAATTTGTATATATGTGCCTGCGCCTATATACATTCATGCATACGAGCGAGTATTTATTTATGCATGTAAATCGGTAGTCATACTTTTATTTAAAACGCTTCAAGGTGTTTGAACACTTAGTCGCCACCGCCGGTTTTCCGTATTTTCATTCGCTCTTCAAAGCCCCCCTCTGGAGACCCATCGAGGCCACCGGCTGTAACTACTCCCAATCTCCAACTTCTTTACTTCTCAAATTCTCAATTGGGGTACTCTGCACGGAAATATATTTTATATATTTTGTATTAATTTGTAAAAGAAAGCATTGATCTTAAAAGTTATAATCCCTTTATAAGAATTCAATTTTTTATATGACCATAGACCATATTTAAATACAAATAATTTACCTTGATCTTTATATTAAAATGTAATAACAGCTGGTTTTGATTTTAATATGAAAAGGTATCATCAAAAATATTCATAAATAAACCTTGATCTTAAAAGTTTACACTTTGAAAAGATATGCCAAATCAATATGTGATTCTGACCTTTATGATCGAAATGCTCTACGATTTTTAACAGTGTGTGCCGTGTAATTTGTGACGAGGAGAGGCGCGTTTTCAAAGCTTGTTTTTTTGTTCAGGGTCAGCTCGAGGTTTTTTTGGCCTGCTTTTTGTGTGTTTGGCTCTTTGGATGTTTGGATACGATACCATGGCTAGCGGCCGTGTGTTTGTGTATCTCTCGGTGGTTTGCTATTGTGCCGCCAAGATTGGTGGTTGGATCCCAGCAGAAGCGCCGTTGCAGCAACAAGTTGCGATACGTCACATCACTCTTCACTCACAGCTGACGGCTAGCTCTAGCTCTGGCTCTCTTTTGGCTCTATTCGCCGTGTTTGCTGCCTTTTTTTTTTTTTTTTTTGTTACTTTTTGCATTCGAATGTGGGCCAATGTCAATGGAGTGGAGTGGAGTGGCGGAGTGAGGGAGTGCGGGAGTGGGAGAGGCGGAGGAGGCACTCGCTCATGGGTGTCGGGGGTCGCAAGCTGCGCTTTCGTCACCAAACTGACAATGCTCTCCTCTCTCTGTCTCTCTCGGCCGAATTCGATTTCGCCTTTTGACTTGTCAAAACGCCAACGCCAACTACAACTACCACTGGCACTGCTGCCACTGCTGCGCCGTATCCGATCGATTCAAGTCTCTTCGATATTGCGCTATAGCTAATGGCCCCACAAAATCGGGGGTTACGCAAGGCCCCAAGGGATTGCACATGATGTAGAGCTCCAATGTCTTGGCGGGGGTACAGTCTGCGATCAGAATAATGGCTGCCCATAATGGCTTTAATATGTACCGGTCTTTGGGAACGAAAAGGCATTTACAGAGGTTACATTATCAATTGCCACACTTACTATCTGAATGTCAAAGTAATCAAACTTTGTATACATAAATCTATCTATAAATCTATGCAATCTTATGGAAGAAAACTCACGGCTATTGTTTTTCTTACTTGCTTACAGAACCAAACTTCAGTACGAGTCCCTTGAAGGCTCAATGATCCTCGACGGCGAAGATGATACGCTAAGCGACAAGATTGGCTGCCCGCTTTACACCGCCCCGGAGCTCCTTTGTCCCCAGCCAACGTACAAGGGCAAGCCGGCGGATATGTGGTCGCTGGGCGTGATCCTTTACACGATGCTGGTGGGTCAGTATCCGTTCTACGAGAAGGCCAACTGCAACTTAATCACGGTGATCCGACACGGGAACGTCCAAATACCAATGACGCTTTCGAGATCGGTCCGCTGGTTGTTGTTGTCGTTGCTGCGAAAGGATTACACGGAACGGATGACCGCTAGCCATATCTTCCTGACGCCGTGGTTGCGGGAACAGCGCCCCTTCCACATGTACCTGCCTGTCAACGTGGAGGTGGCCGAGGATTGGAGCGATGCGGAGGAGGAGAGCGAGGGCACAGCCACTGAAGCGATTGATGAGGACGAGGGCGGACCATGTCCGTTGGGAGACAAGCACGAGTACGAGGATATCGGGGTGGAGCCGCTAGACTACACGCGAAACACGCTTCAGATGGCGCAGAACGCCAATGCCATGTCCACGGAACCCGGACCCGATACGGATGTGGAAATGGGCTGATCGGAGCTCGAGAAATTCACCCACGGGTTGCTTTCTGGGACACGCTGGCGCGTCGGCTGCTACTCCGGCTGTATGCCGGCTTTCGGTAGCCGTCAGGATAATGGACACATCAGGCGATGTGACATTGTGAATACATCCTGCGCCTTTTTGGGCGCGCGCCGAATTTGACTGCGTTCCACGTCGTCTTCCTGCAGGTGGTACTGCCAAACAAAGACTTAAAGCCTCGCTTAGACATTTTCTTTTAGATACAAACACACAAGAACTCACTGCCTTCCAATCGCGCTCCGTGGCCACGATCCGTTCAAGAATCGTGCCGCCCTGCGCAGCCTCCTCTCTGCAACCAATTCTTCCTATAAACACACAAAAAAAAAACAAAAACACCTACCTATGTACAATACATTGTAACATTTTTTAATTTTTTTGCAAACTGTTGATCTTGATCAAAAAGGACAGTCGCCCTGATTTGTTTTTGGGCTCTAAAACAACACATTAGTTTCCATGTTAAAAAATGCAACAAATGCAAATTGTTATTTATTATTTAATACTTCTGTATTACGCTTCGTCTACTATATGAAAATCTTGCAAGAGAAAATCGTGAAAAAAAATAATACATTGAAATTTGATCTCACCAAGAATTAAAATAATTACTTGTGTTTTTATTATTTATTTCGTGGGACTTGGGAGGCTCTCAGTTACTTTGAATAGTTAAAGATAACCTTATAGTTATCGGGCAAGTCGAGCGAAAAGCTTCGGTTTAATTAATTGAAAGAATTTAAATTAATAGTTATACGTTATCTTTAGAATAAATAGATAAGAAAAAAGGGAATTTTCGACAAGATGGGTTAAAAAATTATGATATAACTTTATAAAATAAAATTCTACACTATTTCCAGAAATATTATATAGGGCAACCTGACAAGAATTTTGTAATATTGTTTAAATATTGTTTTAAACTAATTTTTCTATTATAAAAATGACTCCCACTGTGGAAAAGATCTACCCAAAAACATAGTTACTAGTCTACTATATGAAAATTCAACTGTACTAATGATTTGAGCATAAACTGTTTCAATATTCAGCACTTAGAATATTGAAATCAATTCCATAGAACTAGAGAGCTACACAAGTCGAAAACAATTATGAGTCAGGGGAAAAGAAGATTTTTGAGAGTCTGAATGCGTCACTGTTGTTTACAAACAACAAAATACAACATTTTAGTAAGATGAGACAAATATTTTGATCGTGTATTCGCAGAAAAACAAAGTTTTTGTTATTCTTAATTCTAATCTAAGGTGATAAATAACCTGTTCGCGAAAAATCGAGAGACTTCTTGTAGCAGTAAGAGTATATTTTTAGAGCGCCTCTCGGCCGAGGGATTCCTAATTACTTTGCAGATTCTCCAACATTTTTGATAATAACAATAGTGACTGCAACTTATCAGCTTGGCGAACGTGACTTTCGTTGCGGAAATACTTGTGACTTTGCTCCCCCAAAAACAACAGTAAGCTAATAAGTATTATTGTGAGCAGAGGAGAGAGGTCGGTCCCAACACCACCACTGTCATCTGATGTGGCGACGTGAGGAGGCGAGGGCTTTCGCATGTATGCCAACCCGATTTTCGGTGGTGTAAGTGAGCATTTCTACCTGTGGCCGAGCGAGCACTTTGTTCAGATTATGAAATTTCCGATGGGGAGAACGAGAACTGCGCAAAACGCGAAAAACTGCTGACGGCGACGTCACCTTCAGATTGTGACTATCAATTTTTTTGGTGCTCCATTGCCACGCATGAACTTTTTCCCCGATATGGGACTTAACATCGATCCAGAGCCGACTGGAAAATACCCATATGTTTTTATATATTTGTGGAATTCTCGTAAATATTTATTTGTGGGGTTTTCCGTAGTATGGTCCTCGATGATGCTTTTTTCCCTTCATACTGGATGAAAATCTGATTTAGTTTTGGGGCTAACCTTAGAGACAACAGTGCAGGACACCAACAACATAAATTCAAAATCCATCTGTGCTTTGGTGTTAGCCGTTCACTGTTTTCTGGAGCCGCCGATCCTCTTTAGCATCATGGCCAATTCAGACGTCATACAATGAACCCATTCGGTCCCCATCCGAGCAACACGTGCGCTGCACCTAAGGTTGCCGGCCAACAGTGCTGCTAGGATGGCCAGGACTCCACCAAGCAGGCGCCGCCTGTCCCTCTGTTTATCTCAAGATAATCCGTGTCCCAGAATGATGATAGAGTGCATGCAAGGGAGAATTAAGGATAAACCTTGTGAATAGAGCGGCGAAAATTCATCTTATCTGATCCTGACACTCTACAACACTTAAGACCATCCAAGTTAGCCCAAATAACGTCAATAAAAACCATGAAAACCACCTTTAAAGTATTTAATTATTAACAAATATTAGTGAAGTGTAAAACAATTTTTGAACCGAATCTAACATGGTGAAATTAATTTACTTTTAAATTTGTATTCCAAATATATACATTATTTTCCTAATAATTTCAATCATTTGAAGAGTATTTAAAGTTCCGAGATTCCTATACCTATTCCATAGAAGAATTCAAATGGCAAAAGCCATTGTCATGTGCAAGTGTGATAAGAGTCTCAACGGGCGTTTAAACGAACGATCCAGAAAATACGCGTTCGTTCTTTCTTAACTAACATGAAAGTCACGATTCTTTCCCTTATAGTATAAAATATACCATCTGATTTTTGACACCACAAAGTTAAGTACTGTACAAGCTTAACAAGCCCCTAATAGAGGTCATAAAGCAACTAATGTTGGTTAAATGGAAAGTACCAAGTTATGTTGGCTGGGGGAAAAGTACTTGGAGATCTAGGTTAGCCGAAATTCACTTTTAAGGTTCTAAAACCTTTAACCATAAACTAGAGCTGAACTGTGACAGCTACGCTACTTTCCCTGACCCAAAAATATAGCCGTTACACTTTTCTTTGTTAGAGAGACACTCCGCAGGTTTTTGTTTTTGGTTTTCATTAAACATTTATTTTTCCGCACTGAGGACTTATCTATAATATAAAGCGATTATGAGCGGAGAAATTATTGTAATCAGTATTGTTTACTATACTATGCTAATCTAATGTTTATTTATTTGAGAGCGTATCAGGTAGTGAATAGCTGTCAGCTTTTCGCAAACAAATGCAGTTCTGACTCACTCCAGATGTAAGATTAAAATAAATCTTCCCATGTTGTTCCAATGTGCGTAGTATATGTATAGGCACTGTTCTAGACAGATCCGACAGCTTTCTGTGTGATTTCGACTCAATCAAATGCTCAGTTAAGGTATTTAGCGCAAAAATCTCTCGGTAGCTTCGTGCCTAATTGCGGAAACAGTGTTCTAAATAACTTTAAATTGTTGCTATCATGTATATATATAGGTACGTGGACGTACGCATTCGTATCCCACGTAGAAATGTATGTACTCAGTGTATTTTCGACTTCTGTGTCCCCAAAAAATGTGCAGTTCCTGTCTATTTATTTTTGGGTATTTCAGTCGTGGACTTATATCAATCGTTGCAAGTCTGTGAAATGCTTTTTCTACCTCTGAAAAATCAAAACTATTTTATCGCCAATTTAATTTGTTTTGTCTTTTTTCATACTTTGAAGTGGTTCCCTGAAGTCTAGCCTCTGCAACTTGAATTCCACAGCAGGAAAGGTAAATAATCATTAATCATTTTCCCATGAATTGTTTTTTCTTTCAGCCTTTGCCCTTCTATGCGAAATGGTTAATCTTTAATGAGTCCAAAGCTCTGATAGTATAATTTCAAAAAAGCTTTGCGGATAAGATCGGCGCGCTAATGATAAATTTAAATTCTAGGGTATGGTTTTTGCTTTTCTTGTGGCTTTATTATCTAAAATTTTTCTAGTATATGTCTTATAGGAGTTCTCTTTTGCAGAATTTTGCATATATTTGTTTTGCATGATTGATTTTTTTATTTTTTTTTCTAAGCTTTTAAATAAAGCCATGTCATAAGTTTAAAAAATTGTTTTTAAAAAACGCTCCTCATCGTGTTTCATAGCAGGCTTTGGAATGGCTTTCATTGAGGCTTTATTTCCTTTCCCATTGGACAACAGTTTCGTTCAGTTTTGGGGCTAACATCAGAAACAACAGTTCAGGACACCAACAACATAAATTCCAAATTTTTCCATCCGTGTTTTTCCGTTTTCCGAAGCCACCCATCCCCGTTAGCACCATGCCGACATCAGACGACACGCCATTCAATCCATTCTACATTGGGCCCCATCCGAGCGACGCGTGTGCTATACCTGAGGTTCCCGGCCGGCAGTGCTCACCGGACTGTCAGGATTGCCAGGACTCGGCGAAGCAGACGACGGCAGGTGGTGCCCTCTTAATTGTAGGCATGGCGGGTCCATCCGGTGGCGTAGCGACCATATATAGCACCGCGGATGCCGCCGCCAAGGGTTCATCTCCAGATAATCCGTGTCCTGGAAAGAAAATAGAATGCATGGAAGGCGGAGGTTCGGAAAAGCCTTGCAAATAGAGCGGCGGCAATCTATCCGTGATCCTGACACGACAAATTCTAAGTGATACCATCAAGTTAGCCCCAATAAAATTAATTATAAATACCAAGTCTTATCTCATTTAAACGTTAATATAAATATTAGTGCGGTGAACGGAACAATCTTTTAGAAAAACATTATCCACGTCAGTTAGGTTTTTGAGTATACAAATTTGCGAAGTGCATTACATTTGTTGGACTCTACCTTTGAGCTTTAAATAAGATAACAGTTAAATAGATTGCCTTTCTGTTTCTTTGTTTCTTTTTTCTGTCGAATCATTCAATCACTGCGAGAGGGCAGAGAACACTAAGATTTCACAATTCCAGGTCATTTTGCATCATATGAAGTGATTCACATGAGTACATACTCGAAAGAATAGATGTTCCTTATCTTATATTCTGGAGGCAACTGATGACCAATCAGAATAATCTGTTTTTTTTTTTTTATTAACTCCAAATGAGAAGGTTTTATAGGTCTTAACTCTACCCTTTTTAAATTTAACGGAAAGAAGTGTCGTAAAAGCCGTCAACCGGAAGTTGACCAATCGATAGGAAACTATCGAACGTAGCTTGCTCGAGCAACCCGGGATTTCTAGCGGGAAATAGCTAAATTGGCAACACTGCATCATGATTGTGGTCGCAAAACAAAAAATTATTAATATTTTACCAAAAAATGCACGAAACCCGCCTGAGGCTGACCGATCTGAACGTGGACTGCCTCCTGCTGGTCTTTAGATACTGCTCGGAAGGAGACCTGCTGTGCCTGTGCCTCGCCAGCCGATATCTGGAGGATATAATAGACAAATATATATTCTACCCGCTCACATTGGATCTGCTGCTCTGCGGCAACCGGGACAGGCCCAGCATTGAAAAGAGGTTGGTCAGTTGTATATGTCAACCCTGTACAAGATGTCCTTATGAATTCCTGCCCACAGGAACCGCAAGCGCCTCACAAACTACGAGCGAATCCAGGTGTCCAAGAACTGGGTTAGCGGCACCTACTTGGAGCGCCCCTACTTCCACCATGCCCAGATGTTCCCCACCAAGCTGTGCCTTGAGCACGACGCCCTGTATATCACCCATGCCGCCTATCTGCGCAAGTACCGCCGGTCCAGCTGCGACATCCTCCAGCGCCGGTTCGAGGAGGAGATCAGCACGTCCACCAACAGCGACATCTCACACTTTGTCAAGAAGAAGAACACCATTTTTGCGGGACGGGTGTGCGGATCGTGCTTCCACTACGACCCGGAGGGCATCACGGAGCAGCGCATGCATCCGGCCAACGAGTATCTCTTTTGCGTGGACTTTGTCCAGGATCTGTATGCAACGAGCACCGACCACTGCTCCAAGCTGTGGCAGCGGTCCCAGGAGTTTGGATTGACGCACTTCGATATGGTGACGAAGTTGCCACACGCCTTCAAGTCCCTGCAACTGAGCCCGGATGGCCAGTGGCTATACGGTGGCCTCTATACAGACAACGACGGTCAGGCCCTCAGGGCCATACACGTGGAAAGGTAACATTTAGTCTAGCATCTCTGGAGCAGGGTCTAATTTCCTCTACTCTACAGTGGCGAGGAGCTGATCCTTAACTCGGCATCCAAGTCCATATACGATCTGAAAATGAAGGACGACCAGGTGCTGTTTACAGCCAACTTCGACACCTCCTTTCGCATGTTCGACCGTCGCATAGATCGCGACGTTGCCATCTGGGAGGATCCCTTCGACTCGTCCTTCTACTGCCTGGAGTACGATGGACTGTACGCGGTGCTGGTGGGCAGCTGTCGCCACGCCCGGGTCAATCTCTACGATATAAGAATGCCAAAATATGTACAGTTGTACTTCCCGGGGCGGACACGCCAGCACAATGGCTTCTCGCCCGTCTATAGTTTATCCTGTGATAGCCAATACATGTTCGTGGCCACCGACCACAATCTGCGAGTGTTCGACTTCAAGGCCAGCTGTGGCATTCGAAGGGATTACAGCCACATTGGGAGCTCGATGCCCCAAGCGTCGGAAGGAATGCGACGTCGGTGTTGAGTTTTTACGTTCTAAAACCTAAGGTTAATTCTAAATTAAAAGTTGGAACAATACGGAATATAATCTAGATTAAGATTGGCCGAGCTTTTGATACTCATCTTTATTTTTGTTAATTTTTCTTTTGATTTTAGACATTTGATTGAGAAAGGACTCGGGCAGAAGCCGAAATAACATTGAAAAGAATCGTAAGCTTTGTTTTAAACAAGTTTTTTATTGACCTGCCGACAAATTGGATCCTATATCATAACATATGACCACAAACTTATGCGCTAAGAAAATGAAACTTTAAAACACATCCACTTAAACAGAAACTTAGACGTAATATGCATGAATATATTATGCGCGTTTCGTTAGAGCTGTTCTTGTGCGGTTTTTGAAATCAAGTATTTGTAATACTTTTGCCGCTAGCTAACCAACTATCACTGTAGAAAAGAAACTAAACACTACCGAACGTAGGACACACCAGGCACTCTCTTTATCCATTCAGTGATTACTTCATGCATTTACAACTTGTGCGTTCTCATGGTTAACAGTTAAAGCCGAGAAAGAGGAGTACGATAAATACCGGAGAGATGAACTGCAAAGGATCATTAGATCATAGATCTTAGGTCTACTGTACATGCGGGGACATGTGACGGTTACAGCGACTATCTAGTGGAGTGTTTGCTGTCCAGCGAAGACTTCTCTGGCGGCACATCCGCCGGCGATGGTGTCGTCGTGTCATCGGGACGCACACCTTCCTCGCAATCATCCGCCGCTGGGTCTTGTAGGGCGGCAGCCAGCTCCCCATTAAACTGCAACAGGCAGCCCAGAGCTCCAAAGTATCCTTCGTGCTCTAGGAACAGACCCTTCATTGTGCCGTTTGACCAGAACTCCATGGCGTAGGCCAGCAGCTTCATGGAAATGGGATTAACGCGCAGGAAGTTGCCCACAAAGACGACCTAGGGGGATAGCGAAATTATTAATGTAAAACAGATTGATGTAAATCAGGTGAAGCTTACCCTATCGATCTTCTCATTCAGCGCGCACATCCTGGCTATGGAGCCTATATTGTTTGTTATGGTGACCAGAGTGGCATTGGCAAGATCTTCACGTGACACTGAGCCACGTTTGTCATTGATGTGCATCTGGCCAAAGCTGGAAATGAGACGTATACGTAATAAATTAATTGTTATTTTTGAATTTTAAAGCTAGCTTTCTTACCTTGATGCCACCAAATCCCCTGGCAGACCGAAGCGGTTGTAGTCGCCGCCATAAATATCCTTAACCAACTTGTCCACCTTTCTATTGTCGCCCCTGGTGGCCAGCTGGATAGCCTCTTCGAAGGTTGTGCAGCCGGTAAGTAGACAACACAGTCCAAGGAATGTACCGCCGCCCAAGCTAACAGTCCAATTTAAAGGCAATTAAAAAGGGGAACAAGGAGCAAGAGACCCCCACTTACCTTGTGCCCGAAATGCGCTTGTAGTTGTCGGGTCCGTAGACAGCCAGGATGGAGACTCCGGATCCCACATTCACCAAAATGAAGGGAAAAGGTTGCGAGAAATTGAACTGACGCTTCTCGCTTTTCCTGGAAACGAAAACTAATGGTTACACAAGACTCTCATAGACTCTCCTAGCCCGACTGGCACTTACAGAATATCGCGTGCATTTTCGTAGTAGTAGCACTCGGTGCAATTGTGCAGGTCAGCAAAGAGTATGCCCTTGATTAGCGTATCTAGTTCATCGAATTTGGCCAGTTTCATGTTGACTTGATCGCGGAAATCCTGCTCGAACTTGAAGGCCCCGCCACCGGTTGCACATACTGTGGTCACCAGCTCGGCCATGCCCTTCTGCTTGGCCAGCGACAGGAAGTTGCCCATGTCGGTGGTCTGGAAGCGAATGAAATGCAGCGAGCCTCGTCGCTTGCGGATCTCAACGTTGTCCATCTTTGGAAAGGGAAGAAATTAATGGAGAATTGAGTATATATTCTTTTTATTCTTAAAAATAAAATTTTATATTGTATATTACAAGGTAAAAGTTAGATTATAGCTTTCTTTCTTGTCTAAGCTTATAATATTCCAAGTTCATTTCCAAGTGTAACTTTTAGTTTTTCCTCGATTATATCTTTCCTATTGCCATATGGAAATTTACTCGCAAAAGTAACATAAAAAACAACAAAAAAGAAACCTAAAACGCAAATACAAAATCCAATGTTCACGTCACTTAAAGTGTTCCTAAGGTAAAAGCTTATATATTATACATTATATTATTTCCAGTATCCAAAGTCTAGGTAGAAGCCCCCGTTCTGTGTAAACCGACGTACTTAGTTAGCCAGAAAAGTGCGAAATTAAATAATACCTAACTCTGCGCGGGGCATCAACCCCTGGGTGTTTAATTAGACAATTCAAATAAAAGTATTCAAGGGAATTATATGAACAAATAGCTAGGTTTACCTTTTATAAAGAGGAAACAACGGATAAAAAGCCTGCTTTGTAAACTTACTCCACTAGTAAACATCTTTCATTATGGTTTTTTGTTTTTTACTAAAAATAAAACCGAATGACCTATTTCTGAGCATCCGTGATACACTATTTAAACATTTCACGAATAATTTTCAGGTGAATCACTTGGCTTGAAAAGTAAACACAGGAGATAAGCGTTATGTGCACGGTGGTAAAATTCACGAAATTCCATTTTGTTTGGCTTTAGTCAAGTTTACAGAGTGGACAGTCGCTGGCCAAAATCATGTCTATTTATGAATGGAATCGAGCACAGCCTATCTCAATTTCTCTCCGTGCTCTCGAAGGTCACTTGAACATTGTGGAATCAGCAGACGACCCTCTCCGACCTGACTTGTTGACTGACTAGAGGATGAGGCACAAATATCGCGACTTGCGCCTGCTGGGATTGATAATATTTTCGATGATAATGCCCGAGATGCTAATGGCCCCGCGTCAGAGCGTGCTTTGTTACAAAATCGCACAGCCACATTCCACATTTCTATAGCTGCTTTCGGGTCATCATGATCACTATCTCACCTGTAGGTGTGTGTCTCGGTGTCCGGTTTTGCCATATGCCGAGTTTTTGGTCAAGTAACGCCGTATATTCCGCAGAATGCCCGCCTCGCGATCCTGCTCATCGGGCGTTATATCCTTGGGCTCGAAGTACACCAGCTTCGTGAGGGTTCCGCCAATGTCCATGCCAAACCATGGCATCGCTGAAAGAGCACAAGATTTTCCATTAAATAAACATACAATTAGGTACAGAAAATTGCTTGCAAATAGAGCAGCATTATAGCTCAAAATTGGCTATGTCTCAACCTGACAATGACACACCTGTGCACACCTTTGATGGGGAGGCAATCAGAGATATAACGAATGCATTGTTTTGGGGCAAACATCTTACCCAAAACTAGACCGAAGTAAACAGATCAATTTTGTTAATGAAACTAATAAAACTGTCAGATTTTGATAGGTTTTTTTTTTTTGTATTTTTTAAGCTGGGCCATGCCTGCTCCAACTGCGACACTAAACCACCTCATCCGGGGCAACTTTCCTCACACACAGACAAGTTTTCAAACATTACAAGAGCAAAGTAAAGAAATCGAACGCTGCTAAATAAATGTTTGAAAGCGGTTCATGTTCATGTTCACGGTGTCAAGATCGAATCGGCCAATCGGTGCGCCAAACTGTGTCACAAATACAGGTATATATAGTATGCCAAAGGTTTGTTGTATCGCGTGTACTTCACATTATCGGTTTATCATATACAGTGGATGTTGGCTAAGAGAAACTAGGGAGTGTGAATAACAAACTTCTTGCATTAAATGTCTACTATTTGCAAACCTTTTGCTGCTTACAAGGCAAACAACAAGCTGTAGCAATTGCACTTTTTGAATTATGGTTGTAATTTGTGGTTATTATAGCCGTTGCTTGGTTAAATGTGTTAGATAAGACTTGAATTTCCACTGAAAGGGTTGTATTTTGCTTAGTTATGATTGATTTTTGATTCGATGGCATGATCCTAGAGCAAACTGCAAGGGTATACAATTTTCGGCTTCACGACGATAGTCTCCTTTCTTGTTTCAGTTGATACTTATCGTAAGATCACCTTTACACCCATAAAACTATTTGTTTCTTTCTAAAAGTTTCCCTTAAACTGAGTGTGAACTGTGAACGCACCGCTCTTGATTATGAGATCAAAGATCGATGTAAAATGCAACGCCTCCGGCATGATGTAACTCTGGGAGGTGCAGAGGTGAAGAGCTGGAAACTACGAGCTGGTTTATTCCGTTCGAGTATAGAATCCGCTGGTGCTGCACAAAACACACGATGTAATCACTCGCCGCGATGCGTATTTATTTTTTAGGTGTAGTTCACAGCTCCGGAGCTTTCGAATGTTGCTATGAATGTGCCTATTGCCTGGAGCTCATTACGAGCACTCGGTTGACTGTGTATGTAGATTGCCTAAACCGGAAACATTTTACGGGGACGCCGCTGCCGCCACAACAACCAAGCGCGACACGTCGATGCCTTTAACTGACTCTGACTGGCTGCCGGATAACATATTAGCCGTAAACAGCTGAACACTGGCGAAATGGGGAACCAAATCAAATAGTATCGGGGATCCAACGCATGTGCGCAGGTGAGTGGGGTGAACACACCTTCCTTATCTTCCCTCCGAGGCGCGTCGCTTATCGCCTTTTGGAATTGCCCGATTTGACCAGGGAATTGACCATTCTGTGAGCACCACTTCACCGCCATTACTAACTACACTTGTATGTTCCCGCTAAGAGCAACTCGATCTTCACATGTCGATTAACATTTCCCGAGGTCCCCTGGTACGCCTCAATGTGGGTATATCTAATCAAACATCCTCACTTCGTTTGCGCTCTATTTTTGTACACACATTTCACACTTAATCTTTGACGGATTTTATGCTCGAAGCCAGTAAAACGCCGGTGATTCCAATCTTGGTATTCTTATTTACTTTTTTAATTCTTTTAAGAACGAAAATGTTTCTTTTTTGCTTGCCTAAATTTGTGAAGTTAGCCAGCGTTCAGATTTAGGAAAACCTATTATTTTCGTTGTTTATAATCTTATAATCTGTTTCATTAGAAAAAATATTGCTATCCTTAAATATAGCCCCATGTATGTAACAAACTTCCCTTTCGTGAATGTCCTTAACAAGCTATGACTAAACCCTAATTTTTATTTTAAAAAATCTGTTAAACCCTACACTTTAAAGACCCTAGTTTATTTTCAAGATTTTTCGACTCAACTTTGTGTTTTTGACTCTAAAAAACCTTAAATAAAAGTTACGTACATTCTTGATTATTTATTTTAACAGTTTAAAGCCTTTTTAACCTGTACCTATTAGTTATATACGAAACAGAAATTTCAAAACTTTGCAAATATTTGCAAAGCTCAACATTATGTATTTTTTTTTTAAATAATAAACCTATTAAAACATTTCAAAAATCCTCGCAAAAACCTCAGATTTTCCTGTAAGACAAGACTTACACATGAGCTCATCGCCTTGCGGAATCTGTATGGCGGGAAACAAGGAGGAGCAGGAACTGTGGCAACTGCTTCGCTCGAGCTCGTCATTCGGATCGGGCTCAACGTAGGAAGGGGTCTGTTGGATGGTTTTGCTGGACTTGGAACCGCTGCCCAAAGCCGAACGCCACGAAGCGCGCCATGAGTTCCGTTTCGCTGAGATCACAGGTGAGGTTGGTGGACTGGTGCTGGCGCTGGTGCTAGTTGTCGTTTTCTTATCGTTATGCAATTTGAATATTTTCAAATTGAATGAATATTTCGAGTTGCTGCGCGTGGGGACTTTCATTTTCTGGCCTTTATGTGTTTCTCTTTTTTTTCACGAAAAGGGAACTAACTGCGAGAGTTTGGAGACGGGCACTTATCACAGGCGGGGGAGCAGTAAAGCTGGTGGAGCTGCTGGACCATTGGCGGTCTGTTTGCTTAGTTCATAGGTTTCTAAATCGCTATTGTGAGCTGCGATGGCGACTGGCGATCGCGCGATCCGATCCCATCCGTTTGTTGACCGTTCGAAAACAGACGTGAAACGCGTTTGAATGAAATTTTACTGTCGCAGCGGCATCGACAGCGACAGCGGCGGCGGCGGCTGCGTCGCGGCTTTCGCATATGTATAAGCTCTTAACATACATCCAGACAGGCCAGGCACACATATAGAGTCGTATTAATGAGCGGCCAGCGTCGAACCGAACTTAATCATTACGAAAACACAATTAAAAAACACTGTCACAGCAGCGTCGACCCACTGTGAACCCTACGACGTCTGTGGTTTGGCGGCTCTTACGTCCGTCCGCTTTTGCATATTGCTCTGGGTGCTCTTGGAAAAATTCCTAGCTTCTGCATAGTCCGGACTGTGACCATCGTCGCCTCCACGCTCTCCCCACTCGCACTGTATCTCTCTCCAGGCACAGAGGGCGTGCTAAGTCTGAAGTGGAGGCGGTTCAGATAACGATTAGAAATGGCCTGTGCAAATTCCAAAAACCTCTCCAAAAATCAGAGAGCTGAGATCGAGAGAATTACTGATTATTGGTGAGCTGTTTGTGTTTATTATTCATTGAAATCTTATCACACACAGCATAAAATAAGTCGATTCGGCTTAAGTAGGGTATCATTCATGATTTCGAGTATGTAGATCACAATCATATTGAAGTATGAGGCAATTATAATCGCATATTTGCTGAATAGGCAATTTTCGGGTTGGTTCAAGCGAATTCCGTTCATTGACATTCATAGTGCCAATTTTATTCTTTTATTAAATGGGGTTTACGAAAGAATACTCTTTCTGAATTAAATTCTGTCGAATTTGACTTTAGAATAAAATTAAACAAAGTTAAGAGAGCTTAAATTTGGCCTTTTTAGGTTTTCTTTTTTTAAGTTTTTGAAATATTTAATTCATACAAAGAAACATTTCTTTCGAGCCACAAATAGAATAAATAAACAAAATTAATCAAACGTACCTAAAGTTTAGTTAAAAATTATACTCTTACGATGATAATTTGAAACTTAAAGAGAATATTTAGTACCATATAATACTATATCTTTGATGAATTTAATATTCAAGCCTCAAAATAAATCTATTTTAAAATATCTTTGAAGACCTCTCCGACCTTTCATTATCTTTAAATCACCATTAAATAATTAATAAACAAACAAAAACTGCAAGTAATGGATGACTTTAACTATCTGCACAATAAACAGACAAATTGGAACAAATGCCTGGAACCTATGGAACTCTTCGAGAGATTGTCTGTATTACAGACGCACCAGAAATCTCGACTTACCCCTCGCCAACTGATTGCGCAGGCTGATCCGATCATCATCCCCCATCATGATGATTTGCAAGATGCAGTCACTCCACCGCAGAACAATGGAGAATCCAAAGAGTCACACGCACGTTGAGCTCTGCGGCAATCAAGAATCTGCCGGGGAAAGCGGAGCAGAGTGGCAGCGGGTAGGCTTTGACGCAGAGATCTTAGCACGGAGAGAGCGGAACTCCGGCTGGCGGTTGGTGATCCGTGGCGAAACGAAGGCCAAGAACGTGACTCAGGGGGCCGAGGTGTGCGTCTGGGGCTGATGCTGCTGGTGCTCTGCTCTCATCGATGCTGCGGGAATCCTTGCGCGGCCAAGTTAGCTCCTTGCTCCATGCATGCCCGGAGTCCTACGGAATGTTGGCAATTCCCAATGGCAAGACGAGGCGAAACGAATCCAATTACACGCACACTCAACAAAAACTTCAAAACAAAATTTTCGCCAGAAGTTGTTAATCGAAGTAGCCTGAATTTGGGACAGCTGATTCGGGATGGGAGAAATCGAATCGATATCCAAGTTATCGGCAGTGCTGGAAAAGAGGTCACAGGAAAAGAGGAAATGTTTTAATTCATTAATTATTCATGGAGTTCGTAAGGCTTAAGAAGTGGCAATCAATTTCCTAAAATATTTTAAATTAATAAAAAATGTATTTTGTTTTAAAAATTAACATTTGCATAAACAACCACTTGTTGAATATTTATTTATAAACAAGGTGCTATAGTTGTCTTTTAGAAACTTTTAGAAATTTAAAGAAAAAAATATATATAAATTAAATTTATTTTTGTAGATCTTTCTTTTTTTATATAAAAATAACAGACAAATTCGAATTTTGTTTACAAGCTGTGGAAATATTTTAGACCTTTTCAACACTGCCCCCAGCTGATGGAAAAACAACAAAAGAAGCAACCAAAGACGCGCAATTTGTAGGATTCGGGAAAAGACCCAACTTTTTAGGATGAGCCTCGCAAACGGCGTCCCGGGAAATGGCGAATTCAGGCTACCACCATGCTGGAAGGACAACGCCGTCATGCAAGTGCAGTTCGCCATGTTTCGATCCCGCCAGCTTAGCACTGATGACTATGACGCCAAGATGAAGTTCTGGAAGGAACTCATCGCCGACTACCTGAAGTTCTGCGGCAGACCGGTCTTCTGCCTCCGGGATCTGCAGCTGCAGTTCATGCGGGGAGAGCAACTGCCCGCCTGCCTGGACACGGTTATATTGGAAATGCAGCAACGGAAACTGATCCGATCTCGCGCAGAGTTCGAGCACGATCCGGCGAATTCCTGGAGCGGCTGGCTGGTGAACAGCCTTGTGAAACGCCCCCTATCCTGGAGCTGGTCGAAGATTAAGCACAGTGTGGTAGCTGAGGACCTGGAGGCGGCAGCCACTGTCGAATGGATCCATCTGGATGTCTTGAAGGTAATATGATTATGTTTATAACTAGTTTATGTTTTATACTCCCGACTCCTACAGAGCACTTGCGACCTTATAACCGAAAAAGTCCTCCCTGAGAATAGTGGAAAACTCCTGCATTTCGATGCCTTCAAATCTCTTTGCAAGTCGCAACAGATTCGGATCCAATCCGACAAAGACTACTGTGTGTGCCTGATCTCCTTAAATGTTCGTCAAATCGTTGGTCTGGAATTTAAAACTGAAAAAGGATTACGTCAAATTCACTTGGTGAAAATACCCAGTAAGTTTTGTCAGAAAAGTTTCAAAGAGAATTTATATTAATTGCAAATTGTTCATGTAGAAAAACAAGGCGAGGATCTCAACATCAGCCAAGAGGATCATGCTGTCCACAACCTGCAGAATACCCAAGCCCAGTTACTAAAGCAGTTGGAGAGCTTGGAGGAGGATATCAAGCTCAACGACGATAAGGCGCGCCAGTATTTGAAGGAAAACAAGCGACAAATGGCCAAGACTTATCTCCGAAAGAGGCATCTTCTGGAAAAGAATCATGGCAAGTACAAGAAGCTGCCCCAGTTTGGATATTTCATGAAACTTCCTTCTTTTAGAGCGCCGCAGTCTCGCCCTGCACAACATTGAATCCCTGCTGTCCAGCGTGGACGAGGCCCAGAACAGTGGCGTTGTGCTAGACGCCTATAAGATCGGCTCGAATACTTTGAAAAAAGTGCTCTCGGACTCTGGCCTGAAGTACGACAATGTCGACGAGGTTCTGGCCGATGTGCGCGAATCATTGGATCAGCATAGGGAAGTACAGGACGTCATGTCCAACAGCTCTGCCGTGGAAGGCGTGAGTCAAGATGAAGACCAGCTCGAAAGGGAACTGCGTGAATTGTGCGGCGAAACGGCCAAGCCAGCTTCTCCCAGTCCCATAGCGTTTATCAATAACAATGACAGGCCCGAGGTAGTGATCACGGACGAGGAGGTGATTGCCATGCTGCAGGATCTCGAGGTCGAGGATGGAACTGTGTCGCAGTCGAGCGTCAGGACCTTGAGAACAGCCCAAGAGCTTTGAGATGTGTGCTCAAATTGTTTTCTATTTATGCAAATTGAATGTGTTTGTGTTTTTTTTTATAAATTATAGTTATACACTTTTAAATGATTACATTTACTTTGTTTTGTTCGTAATTGCTTTATTCTATCATTCTGTACAAAATGCGTCCTTATTGTTAAAGTACTCGCTTATAGCTATGGCTAGACAAATGTTTCCAAGTAAGTAGGAATTCAAAAATATACATTACATACATGTTTTAGGTAAAGGTACAGACATAGGGATGTGCACACCTGCCCCCGATCCGAAGATGGGTGTGCACACCGGTATATCTCGTAAGGCAATACAGCGACGAGCGCCGAGGTGCATGTGCAGAATGCTCGTCCTATGCTCTTGCATTATGCATATATTTCAGGCGTATAAATATAAGAAATCCGAAGCACTGCAGAACGTACTCCGTTGTTCTATGTTGGACTTGTGTATTCAGTAATCACTAAGGCAAATTTGCGCTCCACTGGATAATGCGTAATGTCAGAAGCCCCTCGCGATTCCCACGGTGAATCCTTGAGGTTTGTTATGTGTGAATTTGGAAAAGTATCAGGATACTTAAAATCGTGCAAATGAAACAGATCAGGACCGGCAGGATCACAATGAAGCGCAGTGATCTGAGAAAAATAATAACATTTTCAGGCATACATATTGATAGTTTCCAGTATAGTAAACGCACCTTCCTTGCCCGAGGGCTGGGTGTCAGAGATTCAGGTCCATATCCGCCTCCAAATCGATGTGATTGATCGAGTTGCCGGCACTGTTGAAGATTTGATTATCCGCGTTGCTGTTCTCCACGGTTCCATTCCCTCCGTCTCCATGGCTGCGCTTCGATTTGCCTAACAGCCAGCAAGAGAATACTTTGACCCAATTTCGGACATTAATATTATGATGATGGTGGAGTTGTAGAGTTGTAAATGAGGAAAGGGAAAACAAAAGGAGGAAAGGAAAACAACCATAACGAGACAGACACCTAGCTACGAGTACAAACCGCTCGATCAGTTGCGATTTATTCCAGGTCCTGCATATATACATTCTTGTAGAGAAGAAACTAAAACCTGAGCTGTTTTGGGCCTGGGATGTCAAGTGTGTGTGTGTGTGTGGTGTGCTGGTGGGATGTGGAGCAGCTAAGACTACAAGAGAAACTTTAGACTTACCTCCTGTGAAGCACAGGCATCCCTCGTCATCACTCGGCGACTCTCGTCGCGAGCTCTTCAGCTTCAGCTCCTTGTTCAGCTCGTTCAGACATCGCTGATAGTAGTCATAATCCTTTAGATACCACACCGGCGGCCAGCGATGTTCGCGCAAATACTCCTGATTATCCTGATGCAGAGCCTTAAGGCCCTTGAGTGAGAACTTACAAATAAGGTTGTAATTGACGCACAGGTACGACATGCACCACTCGGCTAACTGATGTGCGTTGTGCAGCTGCAAACATGATATATATATATTAGTTAGATCTCAACTATCACCAGGGAAGATAGTTTCCCTTACCTTTACTGGCTCCAGCAGCTTTAGACAGTGATCCACCGTTTCATTGGTTTCGTTCTGGGAAATTAATGTGAGATCTTCGATAACGCGACACTCCACCAGGTTGAGGAGACGCGGCAGGCAGAGGCGATTGGCCAGCTCCAGCAGATTCAGGCACTTGACGGCCGATATTGGCGGAATCTGGTCAGTGTACAGGTAACACAGCAGCTTGTGGAATGTGTAGATTGTAACGCCAGGGAATACGATCTGAAATGGGATTAAAGGTTATTCATTTTGTGAATTTTAAGGGGTTCCAATACAAAATTCAACACAAATTTCTTTAAATATTGTGTTATTATAATGCACCGAATCAATTAATTACCACATTGGAATGCGCCTCTCGAAAATCGCCCAGCAACATGGCTCGCATGACATCACAACGACCCACCAGCACCGCCCTGTGTGCCTGTAATTGATTTGAAGCTCTCAATTTCATTTGTACTTAGTTTTACACAGCTTTCCGAAGGACCCTACCTTCATTAGGCCATCGTCCAACTCAAAGGTTACATCGCTAAAGCAACCGTCGCCAATGCAATGTCGCTCCATGCTTTCCTTGATGCGCTGCAATGGAATCCTTTAATAAATCTGTAAATTATTTGTAAAATAGCTTTGCAGCGTACAAGACAAATGTGCGGATTGGGCTCATCACTGGAGCAGCTATCCAAGACGGTTTGGGGCCTGGCCAATAGCTGAGTCAGTTGCGGCAGCTCTAAGAGATCGGCAGCCTCTCTGATTTCCTGTAATAACTGAGATTTAAATACTATAAATTGGAGAGGCTTCTGTCTCCGAGACTCACCTGCAGATTGTTGCAATCCTTGTCAATGGTGCCGGTGTATATAAATCTCAGGCACTGGTGCAATGCCTGCGGCGAGATGAGCTTGCTCAGGGTGACAATGGTCTGCAGTCCGTTCACACCGCGCTGATTCTCCACGTGCACCAGCCGGATGCTTTGCAGCACCGGATGATGCAGCTCCCTGTACAAATCGTTGGACCGCTTGGACTCCATCAGGGGGAGGGCCTGATAGCTGGAGCGACGCTTCAAGTGCTCCCACATGCTAAGAAAGTCGGTATTAAGCTGGGCAAGATCAGGAGCTAGGCTGTCACCTACCGTTGTGTGCGTGATTCGTAGCGGATGAGGGACTCGGTGTCGTCGTTGAAGTCCGCTATGGTGGCCTCTCCGAACGTGGAACTGACCATGCTCGATTCGCTGCTGCTCCGACCGCCCATGTCGCTTAGCTCCGTGCTTAAAAGGCGCTGGAAGATGCTGGAGGCGGCAGCCAGCATGAATCTATGTACGGCGAATTTGGTGCCGGCGCCAGCGACCAGCACGAGATCGGTGTAGGCTTGCGAAAGGAACATATTGTAGATGTCCTGCCGGTAGTGGCCCACCATAACGGTGACCTCTGGTGGTGGCGGCTTCGGTGGCCGGAACGGTGCCTGCAGCAGCGGCTTCTGCACCTTCTTCAGGTTCGTCATCCAGAAGCGCTGCTGTCGCCGAGCAATCAAAGCCGATCGTATAGCATTCTCGAATACTTCGTTTACACCGAAATAGGTAAAGACGCTCGTTTCGTAGTAGGCCACGCCCAGCTCCTTGGCCACGGCCCGCGCCTCGTCGGGCATAACCAGGTCGCTCTTCAGGGCGGCTCTGTGAAATTGATAAAATGGGTAAGTTATGATATATATTTGGAAAAAATATCTGAGATTTAAGTAAATATAGTTTATTAATACTTGTTAAAGTTTTTAAACTAACCAACTATATAAAACTGTTTACTCATTTTAACAATTTAAATTGAATCACAGAAATCGCTTACAAGCTGATTTTCTCAACGCTAAAAATAGTTTTTTACCCAAATATATAACATCGAAAACCGGCTGAAACCTGTAAGCTCTGTACGCACCGAACAAAGGTTCCCTTCTCGCCGAAATACGACAGATAATTCTCATCGCGATACATATAGCGCAGGTCGTTCTTGCAGCCAACTAGGATGACGGGCACATCCGGACAAAAGCGGCGAATTTCCGGATACCACATCATCTTGCAGTTGCGCAGGGAAATCGGACTGGCAATGGAAAAGCACAGCAGCACCACATCGGATCTGTTACCATAGGTTAAACATTAGCTTCACCTACAACTTATATTCACCTAAGAGGATTACAAACCTGCCGTAGGCAAAGCGACGGTCCTTGTCGTGGTCCCCGAATGTGTCCCATAAACGAAGTGAGACATTTACCCCATCCACCACCTCCCAAGACCGCTCAAGTACCTTTCAAGATGAGAGAAAGGTAGGGGTTTATGGGATGACTTGGCCAGGAATGGTGCGGCAACTTACATCTTTGTATATGCGATACTGATCGATTGCCCACACGGTCGGCACGTGTGTGGAGAGTAGCTGCGACAGCGAAACATGCTTGTTGCAGGCCCGTGCACAGATCAGTCGTGTCTTGCCCACCGCCGTGTCACCCACTAGGACGCACTTGACCAACTCCTGATGCGGCTGCTCGTTATCCATTTTCGGGCTTAGCTTTTGCTTGAATTCTGAAAAGTAGAAACAATTTTTGTAATTAAAAATTAAACACATTTAAGCTGCGTCTAATCGCTAGCTTTATTATAATATTAACAAGTTTCCTAAATGATTAGATACATAACAAAAACTTATTTATAAAATGTATAAACTGTGTGTTGTTGTTATGGGTTGTTGACTTAATAGTCTAGACTCTAGGGTAAACACAGAAGAATCAAAATACAGTCTGTAGATTTCTGTTGGATGTACATTTCAGTTTCTTCAAATTAACTTTATCAGAATATAACTCAAGAGCTTTTATCAAGAAACTCAAGTTCCAGAGCCATAAGATAATGGAAAGTAAGGAGGTATCGTTATCCTAAGAAATCTATTGGGCCCACTCGCACTTGTCGCCGCCATTCATTGACCCCTCTCTGTGTGTGTTCCACTTGCTACGCAGGAAGTCGAGTGATAAGTTCGCTTGGCTGTCTCTCTCTCTAATTGAACTTAATTGGGGGACTGCACTAAAAATATCTGCCATCAATCCAAAGGCCCACAACAAGCAATCAGAGCTTATTCCTGCGTGCATGCGAATCCATTGTCCGATCTGCTCGGCAAGCTTGCAGTCTATTTTGGGAACTTCTTTAAATCCAAAACAATAACAAAACAATTGAGAAAGGCACTCTGCGAGCGGTTGGCCGCCGCTTGGATGATCATGATATATTCGGCAGGATTATTTAAATCATGGGGGTTGTGGTATTTCAGCTACGCACGTCAAAGGACATTGACCTCTTAAAAATCTTTCGATGTTCTTTGTTTAGGGAGCATTTAATTATCACATATTATCAATATAGCAATTATTGTGGAAGTTAAGTTTTGGATATTTAAAAGATGATAGTGGGGGAAATAAAAATATATTTTAGATAAGATATTAGCAAATCATAAGATTGTTACAATTTTCTATTGGTTTTAATACAACTGATCATCCGTTTTTTATATTTATATATATTTTTTATTGTAATATTTAAATTTAAAAAAAAGACAAAAATTTTAAGGATTGCCAGAGAAAGGATATGGTTTAAAAATCCATAAATATTGTGCCCCAAAATATGCTACAAAATGGGTAAAATTAACCAACTGTTTTTAAAGGTCTGTCAGAGCACATCTTCGTGAATTTAAACCATATTATATTTATTTTTAGATCCAAGGATCTAAGTGAGCCATCTCTCATGCCAAACAAGTGCGAACTTGCCAAGTAATTCCGGTTTCGGCGGGGCATTTGTAGAGCACGCCAGCATATTAGCATAATTAGCAGAGATGCGACATGGGAATCTTTCGAGTCTGGGGAGAATCTTGAGTCTTCTTATTCGCCTTTTGTCGTATGTCTACTTTTTTCAATTTTTGCCAGCTTTTATTGATTTTCTCTTGCCATTGCGAAAACGGTCACAAGCACCGTTACCAAACACACACACACACACAGACATTCTAAGTGGGGATCTTGGAGTTCCCCCACTTCTTGCTGTCCCTCTCCCCGGCAAACTTTGCCCACATTGCAGGAAAAAAATAATAAAAAACGGATGATTGAAGCCCGTAGTATTTAACCCTATGCAGGCCCAGCAGCCCAGCACTTGCACTTTCGGCACACACATCCACCCACACACACACACACCTTTGTGCTTTTAGTTGGTAAACAATTTGATTAGAACTTAATTTGATTGCTGGTCGAATTGAAGCAGATATATGTATATGTACATATCTTTCGCACGTACCTCGGGGAGCTTCCGCTGCTGCGAATTATACGAAATTTATGCCTCAATGTTCTTACTTTTGCGTATTGCACTTATCAACACGCACACCAAAGCACGGCATTTTTACAACAATTTGCATTTATTTTTGCACCCACACACACAGGCGATGGCGACACAGTTTCTGGTTCGCACTGGCTGTTTCACGGTTTTAGGAGAGTTTTCATTGCTGCTTTCTGGCTGCTGCGGTGAGCGGCGGATTAACAAATGTTTGTCTTACGCAGCGCACTATCAATAAAATAAAATAATAAAATGCAGTTACAGCCCGCAATTGTTCTACGCGTTATCGATATCGATTTAATAATCGATTCAATCGATGGTAGGAGAACGGGCGATACATCGATTTTTATTTTTCAATGTAGTATTTTTTTAAATGTAGCATGTTTTAGTACTTTTCTTCTAGCAAAGTGCAGCCATACTACCGCAAAACAGATGATTTTTGCTTTGTAGTTGTTGCGAAACGATTTATAGATATAACTCCATAGATTTTTGGCTGAAACCAATTAAATTTAACCGCGGGACACAACCGCTACACTCACAAAATCATCCGCCCAATTTCAGGAACCGGAGTTCCTTCGCTTGCCAGGAACCCTGAAACTCAATGTATTTTTCGTGCAGAAAATCGATTTTTGCCCTAACAGCGACTCTCAGCCGACGGTTGGCAGAAAAAGAAAACGCATTTTTGACCGGATACGCCTAACTCTTCGCCCTTATTTCTCACAGCTCAAGTGGTGAGGTGAGGTCCAGCATTTTAGTAGCAAGTCGATCGATCGGTACGCTGAGCAAGCCCAAAATGACCGTCGCCGAGGGCTGTTTGCAAAAGCCCGCAACACGGAGCCCCCACACGCAGGAGCCAATTCTGAGGTAACGTCTAAGAGGCTAAGCTTACATGAGTCAGAGGTGATCTCACGGAGATGAGCTAACGTTGACGGCGTCTGTTTTTTCCGCAGGCTAAACAACATCGAAAAGTCGCAACAGGACACGAGGGATTACCGTGGGTTAAAGCTGGAAAATGGCCTAAAGGTTCTGCTGATCAGCGATCCCAACACAGATGTCTCGGCGGCAGCACTTTCCGTGCAAGTGGGGTGAGTTGAAGATGTTTCCTTGGCTCGGCCCCCACATAATCTCTTTCCCAATTGCAGCCACATGTCTGATCCCACAAGTCTGCCTGGCCTGGCGCATTTCTGTGAGCACATGCTCTTCCTGGGCACTGAGAAGTATCCGCACGAGAACGGCTATACCACATACCTGTCGCAGAGCGGTGGGAGCAGCAATGCCGCCACCTATCCCCTGATGACCAAGTACCACTTTCATGTGGCGCCGGATAAGCTGGACGGAGCCTTGGATCGGTTTGCCCAGTTCTTTATAGCGCCACTGTTCACGCCAAGTGCCACCGAACGTGAAATTAATGCGGTAAGCAAGGATCAGTGAATGTTTAGCTCTAAACTCCAAGCTGTCTTTATTTGCGAAGGTGAACTCGGAGCACGAGAAGAACCTGCCCAGCGACTTGTGGCGCATCAAGCAGGTGAGCCGGCATTTGGCCAAACCGGACCATCCCTACAGCAAGTTTGGCAGCGGCAACAAGACCACGCTCTCCGAAATACCCAAGTCAAAGGACATCGATGTGCGCGACGAGTTGCTAAAGTTCCACAAGAAATGGTACTCGGCGAACATCATGTGCCTGGCGGTCATCGGAAAGGAGTCGTTGGAAGAACTCGAGAGCATGGTTCTGGAGAAGTTCTCCGAAATCGAGAACAAAAACGTCCAGGTTCCCGATTGGCCGAGGCATCCTTACGCCGAGGATCGGTACGGCCAGAAGGTGAAAATTGTGCCCATTAAGGACATTCGTTCGCTGACGATGAGCTTTACAACCGATGACCTAACGGCGTTCTACAAGTCGGGCGTAAGTTCAGAGTAACTGTCGAGAGGTTCGAGAGATTGATCCACCTTTTGCTCTGCAGCCGGACAACTATTTGACGCATCTCATTGGCCACGAGGGCAAGGGCAGTATCCTGTCAGAGCTGCGGCGACTGGGCTGGTGCAATGAGTAATATCCCTATCCCTATATTCCGTATGAATCTAACCATTAAATCTAACCATTATCCTTTGCAGCCTGATGGCCGGCCATCAGAGCACACAGAATGGCTTTGGCTTCTTCGAAATTGTGGTGGACTTGACGCAGGAGGGAATGGAGCATGTGGACGACATTGTGAAGATCATATTCCAGTATCTGAATCTTCTGCGTCAGGAGGGTCCCAAGAAGTGGATCTTTGACGAGTGCGTAAAGCTGAACGAAATGAGATTCAGGTTTAAGGAGAAGGAACAGCCGGAAAGCTTGGTCACGCATGCGGTTTCCTCCATGCAAATATTCCCCCTGGAGGAGGTTCTCATTGCTCCCTATCTAAGCAACGAATGGCGGCCGGATCTGATCAAAGGTTTGCTGGACGAGCTGGTGCCTTCGAAAAGCCGCATTCTGATGGTGAGCCAGAGCTTCGAGCAGGAGTGCGACCAAGCGGAGCCCTACTATAAGACCAAGTATGGCGTGGAGCGTGTGAGCAAGGAAACGGTGCAGGTGAGAGCCAATTCTTTACCATATATTTTTCCAGCTTTAAAATGGTTTAATGTCTCCTTAACAGAGTTGGGAAAACTGTGAGCTTAACGAGAACCTTAAGCTGGCACTGCCGAATAGCTTTATACCCACGAACTTTGACATTGCCGAGGTCCCCGGCGATGCACCCAAGCACCCCACGATTATCCTGGACACGCCCATTTTGCGGGTGTGGCACAAACAGGACAATCAGTTCAACAAGCCCAAGGCCTGCATGACCTTTGACATGTCCAATCCGATCGCCTATCTGGATCCCCTCAACTGCAATCTGAACCACATGATGGTAATGCTGCTTAAGGACCAGCTGAACGAGTACTTGTACGACGCGGAACTGGCCAGCCTGAAGCTCAGCGTGGTTGGCAAGTCGTGTGGCATCGACGTAAGTGTCTGCAAATGTATAGAGATTACTCCTAAAGCCGCCTCCCTTGCAGTTCACCATACGCGGGTTCAGTGACAAGCAGGTGGTCCTGCTGGAGAAGCTGCTGGATCATCTCTTTGACTTCTCCATCGACGAGAAGAGATTCGACATTCTGAAGGAGGAGTATGTACGTTCACTGAAAAACTTTAAGGCTGAGCAACCATATCAGCATTCCATCTACTATTTAGCTTTGTTGTTAACTGAGAATGCCTGGGCGAATGTGGAGCTCTTGGACGCCATGGAACGTAAGAAACCACTAAAAATGATTACTGTTTCTGGAATTCCTTTGTGTTAACGATTCACCTCTGCAGTTGTTACCTACGATCGGGTGTTGAACTTTGCCAAGGAGTTTTTCCAGCGCCTGCACACGGAGTGCTTTATTTTCGGCAATGTGACCAAGCAGCAGGCAACGGATATTGCGGGGCGAGTGAACAATCGCCTGGAGGCCACCAATGCATCCAAACTTCCCATTCTGGCACGTCAAATGCTGAAGAAGCGGGAGTATAAACTGCTGGCGGGTAAGTTTATTTACTTTTAATAAAAAAATAACTCTGTTTTATGTATTATAACTTCGATAAGGTTATTGCAATTCTTAATTTACTTATTATTCATAGGCGACAGCTACCTATTCGAGAAGGAGAACGAGTTCCACAAGAGCTCCTGCACACAACTCTATCTGCAGTGCGGCGCACAAACGGATCACACAAACATAATGGTAAATCTGGTGTCTCAGGTGCTCTCCGAGCCCTGCTACGACTGCCTGCGCACCAAGGAGCAACTCGGCTACATTGTCTTCAGTGGTGTGCGCAAGGTGAATGGGGCCAATGGGATCCGCATCATTGTCCAGTCGGCCAAGCATCCCTCGTTCGTTGAGGATCGCATAGAGAACTTTTTGCAAACGTATCTGGTAATTAATTAATTTGTAAATAATAATTTTAATTAAGTATTAAATATATTTTTTCAATTTATTTTCAAAATCCTTTAGCAAGTAATTGAGGATATGCCCCTGGATGAGTTCGAAAGGCACAAGGAGGCTCTGGCTGTGAAGAAGCTGGAAAAGCCCAAGACCATATTCCAGCAGTTTAGCCAGTTTTATGGCGAAATAGCCATGCAGACGTATCACTTTGAGCGTGAAGAGGCTGAGGTGGCCATCCTCCGGCAAATAACAAAGGAGGATTTTGTGGATTACTTCAAGGTAGGCGAAGGTGTAAACCCACTAAGTGGATTCCTGCTGACACACAACTCATTTTGTTTTTAGAAATTCATCGCAAAGGATGGTAATGAGCGACGCGTTCTATCCGTGCACATTGTGTCCCAGCAAACGGATGCGAATGCCACCAGCGAGACGGAGCCTGTGGAGATTACGAACATGGACAGGCACAAGCCCATCAGCGACATTGTGAGCTTCAAGTCGTGCAAGGAGCTGTACCCCATCGCACTGCCTTTTCTGGACATCAAGGCCAAGGGAGCACGCAGCAAGCTGTAAAGGATTAACTAACGAATTAGCACTTGGTTTTGGTCTCTCATTTTTAATTGCAAATGTTGTTCGGTCATATTCACAAATATAAAAGAATCTGTATGAGGAGAGCGTCCTGCTTGATGTACGTGCTGCTGTCCAGGAGCACGCTGTTCGGTATGGAGAAGCCCGTGTCCAGTTTCGTGAGCTCCTGGGAACTGAGATCCTGCGACCTTCGGTGGCTGTGGCTCTGATCCAGTATGGAAATCTTATGCTTGAGCAGCACATCCTCTGACCACTTGAACTTCTGGAAGATTCCGCCCATTTCAAGCATTATATCGTTGGCTTCCGGAGAAAATACGCCGTGACCCAGTTGCAGATTCAACAGTTCGCGATTCATGTGGTGGAAGGTGCACTTGAGTTGCAGGGATTTCCCTGAGATTGGAGATCGAGTAAGGATTTATGGAGGTAAATAAGGCTTCATTACCACTTACCCTTAATGCTAAATATGGGACTTGTGACGGTGTCCAACTTGGGGGCATTGATACGCTCCGTAACGTTCTCCAGCTTCCAATAGTAGGTGAACAGCTTCACGTCGTGGTCGGCCAACATGGTGTTGTTGAACTTATCGACCTCGTCATCTCGAGCACCCTGATCGGAGTGGCCCGGTGTCTCCAAGTCCTTAAGCATAGGCACCTTTCTAGTATCCAGATCAGGCGTCACTTCGTTCTCCTCGTCGGCTGGTAACCTACCGGGAGCTGGCTCTATTGGCCTGAAGAAGGGCAGCGGGGAGGGATTCGTCTGTCGCGGTGACTCGGGCACGGGGGTTGGAAGAGCTGTATTTACTTTCAAACCACTTGACTTGGCCAAATGTACCAAGATCAATTTCATGACCCTAAGCTCCTCGTACAGCTTGCTTTCCAGATTACGAAAGGCCAGGTTCATTTCGTCTGTAAAAAGGAAATTGTATAGGTTAATGAGTCCTTGGTTAAAGATCTCACTCACCTGATCCGCACACTCCCTTTAAAGTCTTTGTGGTGACGGCCTCTGCGGAAGCCTTTACCTCGCCAGCAGTCACAGTGCATACAGCCTTCTGAACCTCGCTGGGTAGCTTTGGACTGGCTTCCTCTTCCAGAGGACTGCTGGTTACGTTAGATAATTCCTTCTGGGGCTCCGCCATTTGAGCAAGAGCCGCGGTAAGGAGAACCAAAAGACCCAAGATCCACCGATCCATTAAAACTCGAGGTATCTTTATTTATTATTATTTCAAAAGGAAGCTAGCTCTTCTGTTCGCAGGTGTGTTTTTTATTGGAACAACCAAACAGAACTGCGGATCGCGGCTGATAGACAGAGTATTTGGGGAACACCACCACCTTGAGCCGCTTGTTGAAACGATGACAGATGGTTTTATCGGATTTATTGCTCGGCGGCGGCCAGTCTTCTGTATTTTTTTTAGTGCGTGTGGAACTACTTTTAGAATGGGAGCCCCTCCCACTAAACTCTAAAAATAGTGTCCACTTTTTGATGGCTTCTCTAGTATGAAATATGAAATATGAATGAATGGAGGCACATATTCGCACACTGTTTGTGTTCTTGTGTTGAATATTTATTTATTTTCTTCGATTAAACAAAATATTTACATACTTAGTTTCTACTAATATTTCGATTTTATAGTATAGTTTTCACTTATTTTTTCTTCTTTATAAGTTTTAAATTCTTTTTCGAATTTAAATTCTACTTTTAGGAATTTATAAGTTTCCTTAAAATATTTTAAATACATTTCCTCACGGCACTCCTATCCCATGGAGAAAAAGGAAAGCCGAAAAGCCATTTCCACGATATTCTGGGGCACATCGGAACGATGGCAGACGTAGACCTCCTTGGCGGGCGACTGGAAAAGGCGACCTACAACCACGAACCGACTGCTCCTTGGGGATAGAGCCTCCGCTTTCTGCTGCGCCTGCACCTCCAGGGTCATGCCATGCTCCTTGACCAGCGACACTGCCTGGCTGCTGCTGGCATGCCCATTGGCATTCGCTGGAGCTCGCGAGGATTCCGTAAGTTGCCTTCGGTAGTGCTTTGACTTGGCCAACACTGCGTGGATTATGTGGCAGGCCTGGCGGATCTCGGATAGAATCGACCCAGTCTCTGAACAGTCATTGAAGGGAGCAAACAGAGAGCCATTGGCTATATCAATGTAGACATAGTGCAGGACGGAATTCTTCCAGCCGGCGGAAATCTTCACCGGCACCACATTGTTGATCTCCTTCCACATGGACTCCGTCATCTGGCTTTGATTCTGGTTCTCGGGGCCCAGATTCAGTCCGTAGTGCAAGGGATGCTGAACAGCAAAGTTCTCCCAGTCGGAGCCACTGTCGGAATCCTCGCCAGCCCCGTGGATGGGGGTCAGGCGACGCCGCGAGGAGTCATCTTCGCTGGGCGTCAGGCTGTGTATGGATGATCCGCCGAGTGAGGAGCATAGCTGAGCCTCCTCCTCCACTGACGAAGGACTGAGCACGGTTAGCTTCTGTTTGAGAAAAGACTCCAGACGCCTGTTGTTGGGCTCCTTCTCCTGATCCCTGGTCTCCCCTGCCGTGGCCTCCAGAACCTCTGGTCTCTTGTTCGAAATGGACCAGAACATGGCCAGCGATTCGATGCCGCATTGCACCAGGTGATCCAGCGTCTCCTGGATTTCTTCGATGTAAAAAAGTGAGGGCCCGACCACAGCATCCGGAGCCATATCGGGAGCATCGAAGATCTTGAGGATAACGGCCAGGCTCAGGTGATTCCGCGTGCAGATGGTGAGGAAGTAGCGGCCTGTGGCACTGGGCAGGACTATCTCCTCCCAGATGTACAGCTCACGGACTCTGATCCCCGGCGCTCCCAGCAGGTCGAAAATTCCCCGACAGCGCAGGAAACCCTCCACACTAACCCTCACCTCGGGAGGCAGCAGGCTGGCCACCAGGAAGCCATCGTAGTACAATGCACTGCCATAGATGAAGAACTCACGGTGCGTGGTCAGCGGTTCGTCGTTCCAGTTGCGATAGTCCATGGCCTCCATTTCGCTCAGGGCATCGAAGATCCTCAGCTGGGCCTCCTTGGGCAGCGGCAGGCTACGTGATTGTCCTAGCAGCTCCTCGAAGCGGATGTGGCCTTCTCGGCATCTGGCCAGGAGACGCGTCCTCTGAATCCCGCAAAAGTGGCGCAGGAAGAGCTTAAGGCTGGAGCTCGAGGCAGAACCGCCCTCCGTATTAAAGCTCTCCAGGACCAAGCCCGGCAGGGAAAAGCGAATGTAGCCAATGAGCTCATCCGATCGCAGACTGCACTCCGCCGCACTGCACAGGGCTCCGTCGTAGGCGAAGAGCACCAGGAAACCGTTCAGCCGGCGGTAGTTCACATGGTAGGGCACCTGCTCCACCAAGAGGCGGGAGCTCAGCGGGTGAGTGTGCAGCTCGCTGAGCACGGCGTGCAGCGTGAGGAAGCTGCCTCGGGCCTTAAACAGGAAGTTGTCCGGTGTCTCCGGGTAATAGTAGAGAGAATCCTGTTGCTGCTCATGCTGATAGCACTCCGGCGGCAGCAGCAGCATGGCGAAGGGCAGGGGAATATCCGGAGAAGTCTCCGCCTCCGGCAAAAGCATTTGCTCAAACTTCTCGGCGAAGGCGGCAAAGTTCTCCACCTTGCACACCTGCTGCTCCTCCGGCATATTCTGGGCGTTGAAAGAAGGATCCGCCGGGGAAGCTGCGTTTCCCGAACTGCAGGACTGGAATCCCAGACACACCTGCGTGGGCTCCACATACTGCTGAAGTAGTTCGTCCACATTGCTGGCATACAACTCGATGCCGTTGAGGGACCTGAACCAATCTCCGCGCTTTATTCCGTGCTGCAGGGCACTGAGGTCGTGCACAAAACCCTCGACCATTAGGCACTCCGGCTGGTCGGGGAAAGGCAGCACACGGAAGCCCAGGATCGACTCCACGGCGGTGGAACGGCGGCCGAAACGAAAGCGATCCGCGGCGGTGATTACCAACTCCAGTTTCTTGGGATCGGGGGCGGCGGTCTTGAACTGTGAGAATCGGAACTCTTGGGTCTCCGCCTGGGAATCCAGCTGGCTGTGGTTGTGAGACTGGTTCTGGTTCTGGCTCTGATTTTGACTGTGGCTCTGGCTGTTGCTGTGCTGCTGCTGACGACGCGACGACTTCTTTCCCAGGCGCAGCGATCGGCGCATGAACTCCACCCGTCGCTCTGCCGCCCCAGCAGCAGCAGCAGCCTTCTCGTGCTTTAGATACTCCACGTAGAATAGACTCCCATCGGCGGCCACGTACTCCTCCCAGTTGGCCAAATCGCTGCCATCGCTGTAGGAGTTGCTCAGTGAGGAGTTGGAGCTGGAGAAAGGCTCCGAGGCGAGGCTGCCCGGCGACTTGCGCATAGTGCAGGCCACGAATATCGGGTCAGTTGTCAGGTAAAAATTGTATGTTCTTTCACCTCCGCTGCGGTCCGTTTCAGTTCAGCTCTGAGAGTTAACTAACAGCCAAGATCGGCAGATCTCACTGGCTGCGATCTCGGCACTCAAAACCAGTTTCTAATTGAGCTCGCAGCTCGGCCAGCCCCATTCCACTCGAATTCCAAAGGGAAACAGAGTCCACACACTCTCTTTTTTGCATTTTTCCCCTGCCGCCGAGGGAAATTCATGGACAGGTAAATAACTGAAGTGAGGAGTCCCAGCTGCCTTTGAGCATGGTTATACTTTTGGGCCATATTTCATTGTTGAGTTTGATAATATAAATCTTTAAAAATATTTTAAAATGTTTATCTTATTTTCAGATTAAATTTCAGAGTTAAAAAAAAAGTTCTCTATAATCCTTTTTAAAACCCCTAATTATAGTTTTGGTCTAGGATTTTTCTTTTATTTTTTTTTCTCTTCTATAATATTTTTATAAACAAATATATATAACAAAACTGTGTTATCACTTGAAGATTACATACAATGATCACGATTCCTCAATGGGAAGTTATCGACAAAAATAAAAATAAAACAAACATGAGTAAATAATTATAATTGTTTGGGTTACGCCGGCAACTTCCTATTCGTACCAACAATTTATCAATTAATATTTTCACTGACCATAAACTATTCCTAGTTAATTGTGCATTTGCCCAGAACTGAATTATAGTTGGAGAGCTTTCACTATCGCCGATCAACTGATAATCTAAGATTTCCCAAAGGTGCTTCTTATCAGGAATGCTCGTCACTTCTATAAATCAACGCAAGTGCCTGGAGAGCAGTTTTAGTTTAATTTATTTGCCGGCCAAGAATGACCAGAACCAGATAAGAAAACCATATCGTTAGCGGTTGATCCAAAACCACCCATCGAATCCCATCGGTGTATCTGAGACTAATCACCATTTCGCGACGAGCCGATGATAATTATCCGATAAGGAGCCCTGCGTGGGCGTGAGGCGGGAAGCATTGTGCCACCGAAATGGCGATACGAGCCTATTGATAGGAAGATATTATTGCCAAAATTGATAAGCCCTATCGCTAATATATATACACATGTCCCGCGGCTGCTACCAATTATTCGCCGCTGACCAATAGCCAGTCTTTTTCGGGAGCGTAAAGCGAATACTTCGTGGGTCTCGTCGGTAAAGTGGATTCCAGTGCCGCGAAATATGTGCCAAAAATATCGGAATAACCAGAGAAACTAAAAGTCATGGGGATATCAGTCCAAAAATACTGAAAGTTATGGCCAGGCCTGGAGTAATTTTCTAGAACGAGATTAATACGTTGCGATTATCTATCTATCTATCAGATTGTGAAATCTAACAAGTGGATGGTCTAAAGTTATAGCCACTGCGTAAAAAAGTAATGAAAATGTCACCCAAATTCGTATTGGACGTCACTCTCGCCATAATCCTGCTGCTGGGAAATGCAACCTCCTTAGAGGTCTCAACTCTAGGCGGGTTAATACCCAGTCCCAAGGGCGACTCCTCGACATCTGCCAGCGAGGAAGCTGATGATATTAGTAAAGAGGAAACTGATCTTAAATCCTTCATGCTGAAGTACGAATCGGATGACGGAAATAGCTGTCTCCTGGATGTGATTAAGGACGAGGTGATCTCGTGGATATATCCAAATGGAACCCTTAGGGAGAGCACCAAGAAGTTCGGTAAGCACTCGACTTTCATAAAACCATTAAAATATCAATCGAATGTCCGCGATTAATTGAGCGTGTTTAAGTTGTTTGAAGCAATTAAAGTGATATATTTTCACGCTTCCGGCAATTCAAGTCAACTGCTGATAAAAGCTTTTTGGTGTTAGCCTAAGCCACTAGAAGCGTTAAGTATTATTGTACCTTGTTATCGGTAAAAGCTTGATTTAGCGAGTGTTACTTCGATACTCCTGGGATTGCAAATAGAAACTATTAAGATAGATATTTTTATGTTTCAAAACAAATGACCTCTTAAAGCCAAAAGCTTGTAATTAAAATTTTTAAATGTTTTATACATAACTTAAAATTGTTTATTCTTTAAAAAAATGTATTCGGGTTCGGCAAGCCATCTTTGGTTCTTTATCCCCCATAAAAATAAGCTTCTTTCCCCTTGCTTGTTTTTGCTATTAGATATCAATTTACGTATTTTCAAAATAATAATAATAATAGATTAATTATTAAAGCTTACACAATCTTATGCCTTAATTCCCCTTTCTAAAGGCACCAAACTGTTTTTGGATTTGTCGCATGGTAACCTAAAGGAGGACACCGACTTACTCCTGGAAGTCAAGGCGGCGAGGAAATTCATGAGATGGCGGATAGAAGTCTTTTCGGCGGCTTTCAACACCTTGAATGCGGCACCCTTTAACACCCTGCACTCTATGCGGGATTCCCTGAAGTTTTTATCGTTGCGGGGCAATAATTTCGCTGACCTAATTCCAGATGCCGAAGGTATTCCCAGATTCTTAACCCATTTCCACCGTATATTGTACACATATTCTGATGACTGTAGTGCATTCACAATTTCAGCCTTTGAGCGGTTCTTAAACGAAACACGCTTGGAAGCAAGCAACGCTACACTACACAAATGCGAGCTGTTCCTCGTACACAATGCCACCGATCTGTACGATCGGGAGTGCTATCTATACTTTCAAAACAACACCAACACGAACACGGCCAACACAGTCACATCCAGCATTAACTATGAGGACTACATTCAGTTTCTGAAAGATCGGTATGATCTGCAGGGGGAGTCATGTAAGAACACAGCTGAAACACAAACACTTAAAACACTTACATTTCAAACTAGAACAAGAAACACCCTATTTTATCCTCATTTATCCATATTTATATCCTGAAAGGTTATAATTTTAGTGAGGAGCTTGCAACGCAGTGAAGGAGCCATTTCCGAGCCTATAAATCATATATATTCTTCATCAGCATTAACAGGAGATTTTTTCTAGCTATGTCTGAAAGAAAAAAAAAATGTTAATTTTTTTTTCAAAATTTGATAAGGGGTTACATCATTAAAAATTTCAAAAATGGTCAAAAATTTTGATTTTTTAAAATTTAAAGTTTATAGTGCAGATTTGTTTACCTAGAACAAACTAGCACAGAAAAGCTTTCCGAATAGAAATTAAGGCATTTTTGGCTTAGTTATGATCGATTTTTGATTAGATTCCATGATTCTATGGAAACCTGCAAGGGAATAACAATTTCTGCTTCCTGAAGTTTCTAGTTTATTTAAGTTTCTAGTACATTTAAGTACTGCCTATCATTACTTAATGATCTACTTATAAATTATTTATACATAACTTTTTAATAATATTAATGCTCCTTTCCATAGCCCAATCCATTGCCTGGGCAAGCTTCCCAAATCTACCGCGGCTCCTGGAGCTGGACATCAGCAACTGCAGCATTGAGTATGTGAGCAAGGAGACCTTCCAGAACATGAGCAACTTGCGGCGGCTGTTTATGTCGGACAACAAGTTCATGACCCTCAAGCACGACACCTTTCTCTACATCCCGAAAGTGCAATATCTGGATCTGTCCTTCACCAATGTCCTTACCTATAGCTACCAACTGCAGCTCCCCACGCTGGAGATGGCGATGAGTCTGGTCTACGGGCTGAAAATCCAGCAGAATGTGTTTAAGCTGCTGCCGGAACTGATTTACCTGGATCTGTCCCACTCCAAGATGACCCGGAACAGTGCGGTGGCCTTTGCCCATTTAGGCGAGAAGGTGAGGTTCCTCAGTCTGTGTTACACCGCTATTCCCATGGTGAGCAGTGCGATCTTCAAGAATACGGCTGTCGAGGGTCTGGACCTATCGGGGAATCCCTATCTGTCGTACAACATTATAGACGATGCCTTTGATGGCATCGCCGACACGCTGAAGTACTTGTACTTTGAGCGCTCAAACCTGAAGGATTTGGAGTGGTCCAAGCCGCTGAAGAAGCTGCAGGTTCTGGGGCTGGCGGGTAATAACATCAACGCCCTGACACCGGCCATGTTCGAGCCCCTGGAGTCGCTGGAGATCCTGGATCTTAGCTCGAATCATGTGGGCAACTGGTACCGCAGTGCCTTTCACAACAACTCGGCGTTGAGAGTTCTAAACCTACGAAGCAATACCATCAATATGCTCTCAAATGAAATGCTAAAGGACTTCGAGCGCCTGGATTATCTTAGCCTGGGGGACAACAACTTCATCTGTGACTGCCACTTGAGGGCCGTAGTGGAGGTGGCGGCATCGAACAACAAGGATGCAGACTGCTCCTACAGCTTGCTGAACTTTAGCCAAAAGTCAACGGTGGAGCAGGATCTGATGGCGGCGGCGGAGTCACTTAATATTGACCGCAGGCTCTGGCAGAGTCGCTATATTCCCTGGCTGATGAAGAGCTACACCAACATCAAGGACTACAATCGAGCTAATCATATTATCAGACTACGCTTCTCCTCAGGGGAATATATGATATCTAAGTGCCAGAAGCCTCAGCCATTTCAGATGGATGAGCTGGGTTCGGATTTTTCGCTGAAATTCCAGCTGCTAGACTACGAGGCCAGCGAGTATTGGTGCTTCAACAACACGGATCAGCTCCAGGTGGACCAGCTGAACTGCCAGTTACGCGCCTTGAGCGATCTCACGGAGGAGCTGCACCACATAACGACCACGGTGATCGCCGTGGTGGGCAGTGTGGTGGCAGTGTGCATCGTGGGATTCATCATTTATCTTAAGCGCTGGCATATTCACTACTATTACTCCTCGCTCAAGTCGGCGGCATTGCTGTCTAGCGCCTCCAAGGAGTCTGGGGAGAGTTTTAGCCATATTTCCCAAAGAGATCCCAGTGCAGTTTATGACATTTTCATTAGCTATTGCCAGAACGATCGTCCCTGGGTGCTTAATGAACTTTTACCCAATGTGGAGGAAGCTGGGGATATATCCATTTGTCTGCACGAACGTGATTTTCAGGTAAGTGATACCAAAAAGGACATCTACATATATTCCACTATACTATGCTATGCTACAGATCGGAGTGACAATCCTGGATAACATCATCTCTTGCATGGACCGATCTTACTCCCTGATGCTTATAATCTCCTCAAAGTTCCTGCTGAGCCACTGGTGTCAGTTCGAAATGTATTTGGCTCAGCATCGGTAAGTAATCCTCAATCCAAAGAGAAAAGGCTCCACTAACTTGTTCCCTTACAGTATCTTTGAAGTCAGCAAGGAGCACTTGATCCTGGTCTTTCTAGAAGATATTCCCAGGAGCAAGCGTCCAAAAACTCTGCAATATCTAATGGATGTAAAGACATACATCAAATGGCCAGCTGGCAAGGGTGACTCTAGTCCCACTTCTGAGGAGCGGAAACTATTTTGGAAACGCTTGAGAAGATCTCTGCAAGTCCTGGGCATTAGTTCCAGAGAGGTCACAGCCTAGGATTAGCTTGGTTTACTGTAATTCGCTTTAAAGTGTTCTAGTCAGTTTTGCAAGTACCTGATAAAATGTATATAACCCTTTAGTAAACCATAATACAGATTTAAAAAGTTTACATTAGAAAATATTAATATTAATAAACTTTTATTTAAGGATAATAAGGAAAAAAGATTTTCTACTTTTCTAGCTTGGTAAAAGTATTCGTTTTAAATGTTAAAAGTAAAATAACGTTTTTTTTAACCATCGATAGATCGATAGCTACATAATAATCAAAATCACCAAATAGAGGTGGAAAAACATAAATGTTCTGTCTTCTATCGATAGCACCAATCAATCCTATCGATAGCTTCACATTTACGCGCGAAAACAGCAAAACAATAATAAAATAAGTATCATTTTACGGCGGCACAATGGAATTTCACCTGAAGAAACGTCCCCGGCACGATGTCAAGGTCGAGGTTGTCAGCCTGGAAAGCAAGTATCCGCACAATGTGATGCTGTACCACTATCCGCCGACCGACGACGTGCACATTGAGGAGTTCGAGGAGCTGGCCCTGGAGCGCCTGCGGCTACTGCGTGTTCTGGATCGTGCCTTCACCAAGAATCTTCGTCTGCTCTCCGACGAGTGGAAGGAGTACGTGAACGCGGAGCTGACTCGCGAGGGATTGCGCAGCTATCTGAGACTGTGCTCCGCCGGTGGCAGCAAGCACGAGTCCGACATTCAGACGCGGCGGCGGGATTACCTGTCCCACTTCATCCTCCGGTTGGCCTACTGTCGCTCCGAGGACCTGACACGCTGGTTCGTGGCCCGGGAAATGGAGCTGTTTCGGTACAAATTTGCGGCGCTCAGCAGCTCTGAGGTGAAGCAGTTCCTGGAGTCGAACGGCTTCGAGATTCATCCGCTGACCGAGGCGCAGAAGGATGAGGTCAAGGATGGTCTGTACGAGAGCACGGCTGGCCAGAGTGTCTCCAAGATCGAGTTGCTGGACTTCTACAAGGTGCCCTTCACTGATGTTCTGGATTTGGTGCGCGGACGACGCTGTTACCTGAAGGCAGGCTTTGCCTACGTAAACACCCTTGATCTGGTATCCATAGTGGGTACCCGACAGCAGGAGGAGATCGAGCAGGGCCTGCAGGCAGCCAAGGGTCTGGTAGAGGAGGTCGAGGGCGACGAGCGCATTTCGCGCATGCTAAAGGCCCTGCACAACTCGTACACCGGCAAGGACTACACTGTGTGCCGTGATGCAGCGATTCCCATTGAATCCCTCGACCAGCTCTCCAAGACCTCCATGCCGCTGTGTATGCGGATGTGTCACGAGCACATACGCGCCCAGCACCACGTCAAACACGGTGGTCGGATGCAGTACGGCCTGTTCCTCAAGGGGATCGGGGTAACGCTGGAGGATTCCTTGCGTTTCTGGCGCGAGGAGTTCACCAAGAAAATGGACGCGGACAAGTTTGCGCGCAGCTACGAGTACAACATCTACCACAACTATGGAAAGAAGGGTTCCATGGTGAACTACACGCCCTACTCCTGCGCCAAGATCATCAAGGAAATGGCAGCGCCTGGGGATTGCCACGGCTGTCCCTACAAATCCATGGATCCGAGTTCCCTGAAAACGAAGATGGCGTCCTATGGCCTGTCCGCCAGTGCCATTGACGAGGTTATGTTCTTTGTATCCCGCGGTCACTATCAGATCGGCTGCGGCAAGTACTTCCAGCTCACCCACAGCGCCAGCGTTGAGCCGACCATTAACCATCCGAATCATTACTTTGAGGAGAGCCAGATTTTGATGGGAAACCGACAGAAGCGGACCACAAACGGACCCGCACCGCCTAAGGCTCGCGTCCGGCCGGACATCAAGGGCTGTGCAGACCGCTCCATGCTGATGGGAGACGACGACGACGAGCTGTGGCGCATTGCCGAGACCCAAGAGAGGGCCATGCAGAGCCAAAAGGCTATATCGGAGGCCTTTGATGATGATTTGGATCTAACAGAAATTGAATATTAAGTGCAGTACAAAGTAATCTAAAATAAAATATATTATAAGTATGAAGGAAGGAAGAGAAGTTAAGTCAAAGCCCGATTATAATTTCACGTCTCACACAAATAGCAAGTCCTGGATCTGGGATCAATATTCTGCTGGGAATTTCGTCCAAAAGGTGGCCAGCCATTGACGTCTACATAGTAAATGCCCCTAGCCTGCGGATTTATTCTATAGCCCATTGGGGAAACGATTCCGGCCGAGCAATCCCGCCGCCGCAACTTCTCCCAGGAAGCACATTTGGTGCCCATGAAGTTCTTCTCCTGCTGGGGATACGCACTCTCCGCAAAGTACTCCACCGCTCGGGTGTGCGAGCAGCCAATAGTCAGGCAGCCCGGCTGTATGGGATGTGCTCCGCCCGGATAGAAATCCACATCCCCCAGCGGTCCTCGCTTGGCCAGAATGCCAATATTCGTGTGAATTATGTCCACCAGCTTGGCATCACCACGCGTCAGTCCGGGCAGTATATTCTCCCTCCTGAAGCAGGGCTTGGCGGGATCCAGGCCTGTTATTCTGGGTATAAGCTTTCCAGTCAGCCGCTTGAATGTCCGGCCGGCGGTGCCCATTATATGAGCTCCCAGGGAATGGCCTGTTAATCTCATAGAGAATCTTGAGCCACAGGATAAGGGTCTTGAGGGAAACTCACCTATCAAATGAATGTTGCGCAACGGGGTAAGTTCCACCAAGTGGGTTAGACCCACGCCGATATGCTCGCCTATTACATCCGTGTTGAGGGCCGACCAGGAGTAGAGGGTGTCCACATAATCCGCAGCATCCACTATCTGGAGATGGACATCAAAGTTAGGATTAGTTTCCTCAAAGCCTCCTCCTCCGAACCCACCACAAAGTTCACATCACCCCGACACATAAAGGCCTTGGAGATCATGGCAATGGCGGAGGACTCATTGACCGTGTTGGTCCAACCAGTGGCCAGGATCACCACCTTGCGGCCTTTGCTGAACCTCGAATGCCGCCAGAGCTTGGAGGCCTCGAGCAGAGGTACACTATAATTCTGACAGGGTGTCATATACTGGAAGTGCATTTTCCTGATGTCCGGCGAGATCTGCTCTGGAACGCTGCCAAGAAACAAGGTCGAGGAGCCTGGGAATATCTTTGATATATGAGGAATTTCCAGGGAAAGACTATCCTTACACAAAGCATCGAGTGTATTGGCGGCCAGTTCGAGCGGAGCAGCCGTGAGAACGTTTACCTTCATGGTTACAACGTCAGTCAACAGCCGAGGCAGTGCCTCCCACCAACTTGCCGTTGATCTGCCGTGGTCTGCCTCCTCGGTAGTGTTTCCAGCAGTTCCCCAGTGTGCGAGGCTAAGGATCACCAGAGACGACAGTATCCGCATATCGTTAATACGCTGCTCTCCTCTAAACAGATGTGGGATCTGGTTTAATCTTTTGCCAGAATTTTTCACTAGTTAATCGCGGGCTGTGGCCTCATTGTTGCCAAGCTTAACCCCAAATCCATTGTTTGCTTACCCACTTGGGTCTATCCATACTGAGTAAATGACAGTGTTTCAGTTGATCATTAAAAGTGTCGTGTTTAATCAGCCTAAATGCAAAAATGCGGGCCAAGTTGAATCAACGAACGGCCAGCTTTAAGTTTAGTTTGCTTCCTGACTTTGGGTGGAAAGGTTAAATGGTTTTTTAATTAGTTTAGGTTAGGAGAGCACGCTCAAAAGAGCGAATACTCTTTAAAAACGTTCATTTCCTGCAGCCTACATGTGCTTACAACATTATTTACATATTCATAGAACAGTTTATTAACCTTAAAGCTAAGAAAGTGGCTGTGATCAGAGGAAAGACCCCTGCGGCACTTAGTATATGTGAATTAAACCTCTTTTTTTTAACACTAAACGCCTGCCAACTTAGATATATCTTCGTACTGAACATTGTCCACAATTCGTCCTTTCAGAGGACCGTGCAATATCTCAACACTTACTGAGAACTTCCGCTCATTCAGTTTCCTAAGCAGAGCCTCGGATCCGCGATAGGCGCCATTGACAACCATTACAGGTTTGTCTAGCGCTGGAATTACTGTCTCCAAGTGTGCCTAAAAATGAAGGGAATCTTGATTTAACTTTGCCTTTAAAACTTTTCTCTTCTTTAGACTAACCTGATCTACTTTCACCTTCTCCCCGGTGTCCAAGAACTTGACTTTGGCCTGATATTTGTCAATCACCTCCTGGACAACGGCTTTCTGCTTAAAGAACTTGTCGCCCATGGACTTGGAGATGAACTTCACTACGATATTCTTGTGCAGCCAGTAGTCCTTGCGGTTGGCCCGCTCCTTTTTCGCCTCCTCCTGCTTAATGATGTCGTCCAGCGCCGAACGCGTTTGACTGTCTCCCGCTATCGATTTGGGTTTCTTGAAGACCTTTTCATCCACCTCAGAGGCGGTTCGTTTGGCGGTGAGAGCGGATTTGCCCAGCACAGTGTCCGGCTGGAACTTCTTCTCCAGCCGGATGTCCAGCTTCAAAGGTTCGTTCTCCTCGCGTTTGAATTCCGTGAACTTCTCCTTTTCGTCCTCATCCTCGCCCTCCTTGGCTTTGGCCTTTTTGATTTGCCTCTCGATGAAATCAGCCATGCGCTCCTCGTCGTCTTTTTCCATCTTCTCCTTGCCATCGGCCTTGGCCTGGCGCTCCATCGCCTCCGGACTGCGATCGATGTAGGTGACGAACCACCCCTTCTCCGTCTCGTCGGCCACCACCTGGCCCGTCCGTCCCAGCCACTTGACGTAGTCGGACAGCGTTAGCCACCGCGTGGCGTTCATGTGAATGTGCTCCTTGTGGGCAATGTACTCCTGGTAGATCTTGTTGGCGTTGGTCCGCTTGGTGCCGAACCGTCGGCGCAGCAGCTCCATGTAGCCATCGGAGAACTCCTTGCTAAAGCTGTGGAGGAACTTCCCCGGAGAGTCAGCAAAGAGGAGCAGTTGCCGCTGGTGGGACTCGCTCATCGTGTGGCACTTGAAGCCGTTTTCGTCGCGACACTGCTTTTCGCACATCTGGCAGTACCAGCGCAGCTTCTGCAGGCCCTTCGACTTCATCTTGTTGGCGAGGTACTTGGGCGTACCGACCTCGGCGCGTCCCATGGTTAAGCCGTTTTATTCTATTGCTTTTACACTAAATTTCACAACAAATTGTATTGTTTTGGTTGCAGTTGTCTTTTGGTGGGACCGTGCTTTGGGAATCTAAAACATACCGCAAGCAATCGCTATCGATAGTTAACTGTTTCGATAATTTCGGCTTATCAGTGGGACCAGGCAGTAGAAAATAACTGTCAGAAGAAAGTATTTAAAATTTAAAACTGAACGTAAAGAATTTTAATCTTAAATAAAACGAATTTATTAGTGTAAAGAAAATCCAGTTTATTATTGTAAAAATATCTTTATCTTTAGTATGAATATCATTTCAATCAATAAATTGCTTGCCAATTAAAGGTCAATTTTGTCTCCCAAGCGTTCAATCTCATCCAGGATGAAATCCAGCTCTTCACTTTTAAGGATGGGGAAGCACGTCAAAACCATGCGGAAAAAGTTGCCGAGATTGTGAGCTTTGAGGGGCGAGTAACCAATCATCAAAGTTCCATTGTGGGTCATCTGCTCCTTGATCTTTGGAGCCACCTAGTAGGTAGACAAGCAGATTGTTAAGAGAGCCTTAAAAATGTAATTTTTTTTAAACTTACCGTGTACAAGCGCTCCCACCACTCGGGGGTCTCCTCCTTGGAGGACACCCGCATTGCTTTTGGAATAAACCAAAAGCAGACATTGGAATACTCGTGCTTCTGAAGCACTAATCTGTAGCGATCGCTGCGCTTGCGTATCTTATCCTCCAATAATCTGGACATTCCGATGGCATGGTCCACGAGGAGTCCGTACTTTCCGTATCCGCGTGCCTTCAGCATCAGCCAAAACTTGAAGGCATCGATCTTCCTGCCGCACTGGACACTCTTATTTCCGGTGTCGTAAGAGACGTCGTAGAACTTGTCCTGCTGAAACAGATAGTGCGCCTCGGTGCTGTTGCATCTCTCCAGCAAACGGCCCGTTTCTCGAGTTAAAAAGAGCGAACACTGCATCGGAGCCCCAAGGGTCTTATGCGGATTCCAAGCGAAGGAGTTGGCGCGTTCCAGGCCAGCGATTAGGGATCGGTGTTTATGGGACAGCAGTGAAGCTCCGCCCAGGCACGCGTCTACATGGAGCCAAAGACCATGACGTTCCGCCACATCGGCAGCCCCATTGATGTCATCGAATGCACCTAGTACCGTGGTTCCCGCAGTGCAGTTCACAAAGAAGGGCCGACCACCACGTGCTTTCGCCTCTAGGATCTTTGCCTCCAGATCGTCCATTTGCATCTGTCCCAGCTGGTTGGTTTTCACCGACACACAGTTGTCACTGCCCAATCCCAGCCAGTTGGCGGCCTTCATGAAACTGTAGTGGGATTGATCCGAGGTGAAGAGGACCAAGGGCTGCATTCCGAACATTCCGGAGGTTTTCACCTCGGGCGCGATCTTGTAGCGGGCCAGGACAATGCCGTACATGTTGGAGGTGGAGCCGCCGGGAGCGAAGATGCCATCGCCTTCCTTGTAGCCGGCCAGTTTGGATACGGTTGAGATAATTTCCGTCTCAATTAGGCTGAATACAGGTGCGATTTCATATGTGTAGCTGTAGAGGAATAAAAGATGAAGGATATTATTAGGAGAGCGTAATTATCTAAGTTAATTTAATATTATTAGAGATTTGGCTAATAACTTATTTTTTAGGAAAAAACCTTTTTAATTAATATATGAATTTGAATAGCATCTGATTATAGAGGGTTAAACATGGCACTTTGGAATTTACACAGCATTAACACACTTATCGGTGCTGTGAACTCGTTCATCATAATTAAAAGATGCAATCAGCCGCCTGCCTGTCCGTCTGTCTAAAATACATGCTATATACGGAAAAGTGCTGCAGCATTGTGTCTGATCTTACGAGCTTCCGTTCATGGCCTCGGTGATCACTGCTCCCGCCAATCCAAAGGGATCGAGTTGCCCGAAGAGCTGATTGTGGAAGCGTCCGTGCGATGTTTTCACGGAGTAATGTATCACCTGCTGACACAGCGCCTCGATCTCGGCAAGCGTGCATTTTTCTGTCTCTCGGACCTTCAGATTAATCAGTTCCTGGGAATGATAACAAAGAGTCAATGTATCAGCAGTCGATGTATTTAAAGAAGAGATCTTAAATCAAATGAAACAAGAAGAAAGACTTGAATATAAATAACTCTTTCTGGAAACGGTATTTCACAATATTTATCTTATGATCTATTGTGTCCAAAAAACCACGGAATGATTCAATTATCACCTACTGTATAGTGGCATATTATTATATTGATCGAAGAATAATGATCACGAATTCACAAAGTAAACTAATATTAAATAACAAAAATGGTAGGAAAGGTTCTGATACCCTAGGAGTATATTACCTAAAGCAACCTACTTGACTGTGTCAGATAATGTCTATGTGCCTTATCAACTTTTACGACTATCAATTAATAAATTTGCCACACAAATTGTGTGTTAGTGAATAGTCTCAAAACTAGACCCTATTCAAATTAGTTTCAATTGAAGCCAGGGATCAAGTGGCAAATTGACCTCTCCGGTTATAGTTCCTTATCTTCAGATCGGTAGACGATCTGGCGTGTGGTGTCTTACCTTCAACTTTTCGGGCTGCAAAAAGGGCACAATTTTTTGCTTGTCCCATTGCTGCGGATCGGCACAGAAGGTGTCTTCCCTTTGGAGCAGCTTGAACACGTTCTCCAGGATATTCCAATCCTCCATGAGGCCATCGCGCACTTCATCGACAGCCGCTGCCATATCTACTCCTTACTTTCAGCTGTCACGAAAAACGAAACCGATTATTTCGGAGCCAGACGAACCTCTGTCGCTGACGGTTCAGTTGGAAATGGTCGTCGCTTAACTGCAGCTGATTGTGCCTAACGTTCTCCTGATCAAAACCCCATTAAGTTGTAAACCATCGCACACACTCGGAAATCATTTATACTATACATATGAAGGGTGTGTATACTCGCATAAAGATTAACACTTGTGCTCTTTAGAGTGGACCTGATTTTCATGAAATTTACAATACAAGGAAAAGCGGCCAAGTATATTTAACAACTCTGGTCGATGTTTTTTTAATTCAAAATTTTATTGTAATTTTTTTAACAAATTTACAAATGTTTTTAGTCCAAAATTGGGGTTCTTACTTTCAAATTTGATTAAAAACAAGAAAGAAAGCTAACTTTGGCCAGCCAAAGTTTGTATACCCTTGCAGGTAACAATTAAAATATATCATAACTATGCCAAAAATGCATTAATTTCGATTCGGAACGCAGTTTTGTGTTAGTTTTTATTAATTTATAAAAACTGCATACCAAATTTAAAATTTTAAGAAATCAAAATTTTTGGTAATTTTTTGCTAACTTTAATGATGTAACCCCTTATCAAATTTCGCAAAAATGGCCAAAAAATCGATTTCTTCCGGACATGTCTAGAAAGATTCGCATGTTAATGCTGATCAAGAATATATATGGTTTATGGGGTCGGAAATGATTCCTTCACTTAGAAAAATATTATTTTGTATTATAAAATCTGATTTTTTATATTAAAAAACTTCTTGATTTTTTTTAAATTAAAAATATCATAACTCGGCCAAAAGAGCATAATTTTAAATCAGAAAACTGTTCTGTGCAAGATTTTCTACAGTTAATAAATCTGCATACTTCATTTAAAAATTTTGAAAATTCAATTTTTTGTCAAAATCAAAAATTTTAATGGTTACATCATTAACACCTTATAACATTTTGCAAAAATGGCCAAAAAATCTATTTCTTCCTGACATATCTAGAAAGATTCCCCTGTTGATGCTGATCATGAATATATATGGTTTATAGGGTCGGAAACGACTTCTTCACTGCGTTGCAAACATCTGACTGAAATTATAATACCCTGCAAGGGTATAAAATCGGTCTACATTTTTAAAAATAAAAACGCCACCTGAGTACCTCGGGACACTTATCCTTCAACAAATGCGTTATAGTTTTTTAATATCGGGTGATTTTGTGAACAGTTAGGATATACACCTATAACTCCTATACCTCTAAATATTTTTCAATAATACAGAACACAAAATTGTTTAAATGTTGTATTATTTTATGGTATTTAATTTAATAAACTAACTTTAACCGCTACAACAAATATTTTAAAAGTGGCCCGGTTAATTAAAGTATAACAATTTATATGCAATATATTGTATAATAAAATATATATACAATATAATAAATGATATACAATATAGATGTTTCTGAAAATGTATGCCAGCGGAAAAGTTAAAGACATAGTCGCAATCATATATCACTCAAGCTTAAACAATCCAAATCATAATCGATTTAACAAGTTTATGAGAATTAATAGCGTGCTTGACACACAGAAAACTTGGCCACAGCAAACCAATGCAGATTTTTATTGCATATTTAATTAGCCTCGGTTACTCGAACTGCTTTTAATACTTACTTGGTTACTGGGTTTGAGAGGCTCGACTGTATATCAACTGATGATTCAACAAAGACTTTACACATAGTACTCACTCAGAAACAAGTTTCAGGTTTCCTCAGATAGTATCTATTTGTATTTGTTGAATTCTTGAATGCAAATCGTCAATAGAACAAATGCAAATGCTTGCCAGCGTAAACGTACGTTGCCGCAACGTATCACTTTTGGATCTGGCAATACACTCTGGTTTTCAAGTGCGCCAGCAAATAGAAAGTAGCAACCGGCGTTCCCAAAAAAGTACATACAAGTACAAGCACAATTTCCCTTTACTTTGAACCACCGCACTTTCATTTTTATGCTGGTGAAGGTTGCCACAATAAAATCTAATCTTTGCTGCCAGCATTATATTGCCGAGAGAATTAACATGAAGATAAGCCCCAAGAAAACCCAGCACTTTTCCAGCTTAACTAGGAAGGAAAACCAATCCTTAAATCGTTATTTTTACAGCTTCTGAGCAGGATATTTTGTATGCTAAATAAAAAAGCAAAGGCTCGGTGTCTTGTTCACGTAAAACGGTATCATTTTAATATGTTTTCCTCGATTTAACATTATCATATCGTTTTTGTATTTTTGCATTATGCATTAATTTAAATTTTTACTTTTCGCCAACAACGTTAAAATGGAAGAAGGTTTGTGTGTGTGTTTTTCTCGTACTATTAAAATATTCTATTTGATTTTCCTGGTTTATGCTGTAGTTGTAGTTGAAGTTTTCACTTTGCGGTCGACCGACTACGTTCATTTCAACCGAAAACACACACATTTTCTAGTAATCATCTAGGTCGAAGCAGTCATTGTCCAGTTCGTCTAGCTGCATACTCTGGAAGTCCACCTTGTAGCGCAAGATACCTGGGAAAGCATAAAGAAAAATTATTAAAAAGTGTCAACTGGATGGGAAGAAGTTGGGTAACGCAAAAGCAATAATTTAATAATAATGAGAAAGAAAATGAAAAACAACTGAATAAATGGAACAAAAAAAACTTCTAACCTCCTTGATGTTTTAAAATAAAATAAACCCTTATTTATAAACAAGTAAGTTGCCCCAGCTTGTTGTTATGTGTTGTGTTTTATTTCTGTTTTAATTTTTATTACAATTTTATGGATTAGATTTGTTGTTGTATACTTTCTTATTTAACACTCGGCTTTTAATTTGAATAGGGGAAATGCAGATACGATCAAAACTTGTTCCAGCTAACAGGGGCACGCACGTTCACCGTGGATCGTATGCCTCCTAAATGAGTTGAAATCGAACAAGGTGAGCATGACACTTGAATTACGAATTACAGTTACGGAATACGGAATTCAAATTTAAGTTATTGCTTAAAAGTAATCGCGTAAAATTTGGTAAAACGTATAGGTACATATCTATCCGATCCGAAGAGGAAATGCACCCACCACCCGGCTGATGAGGGACCCTATTTATTGGTGATAAATATTGTATTGAACGGCTACGCTGAACATAGGTAAAACTATGTGGCAAGTAAATTGGTTCCTAATCAATTTGAACGTTTTGCTTTACGAGGTTTCTCTTCCCAAAAAGTTATCTGGTTTGTTTATTATTTTTTTTTTGTATTTTTGAACGCATCGTATAATCGTGAGATCGCTGGCTTAGTAGTCATCGAGATCGACGTCCTCCAGCGGCTCGTCGGCCTGCAGGGATTGGAAATCTACTTTATAGCGTAAAATGCCTACACAGATATTAATTTACATTTACAATACATCATAGCGGGCGACCGTGTTAAAGCAGCATGAGGGAAGAGGAATGGAAATAGTTGCAGCATTTTTATATAGAACAATATCGAGCCTCTACTAGCCGGGCCAGCAGTAAGAGAATTCAGAGACTGGGCTAAACACTTACCGCCTATTCCACCGAAACCTCGCACAAACTGACTTCCCTCCTGCGACTTGTCCGTGATAATTTCCAGTGTGGCGCCGAACATTTTGTAGTTGTTTGCCAGCCATTCCAGCAGCGGCTGAGACTCAATCAGCTCCATCTCCACCCCGCTCTATTCAAGAAAACAAATCCTTTAGTTGGAATAATAAGACGGAGGAGCTATAAGAACTCACCTCTTTGTCAGTGAAGTGCGACTTGTCCTTTTCCTGCTCGGGCGTCAAATGTAATACTGTCGTTGACGTCGAGTTGGCATGATTCTTGAGAACGTATCGTTGAATGTCCAGGTTTTCCCAGCAAATGAGAGTCTCCACAGAGCCAAGTTCCAGCGCCCGCAAGGTGTCCTCAACTCCAAAACAGTACTTGCCCGTGTCCTGTTAAAAAATAAATAATAATTATATCATTGTCGGCTTCAGCTTCTTCAAATTTCAGCGCACCTGAGAAATTTCATCAAAGTAACGACCGATAAGCTTCTTTTCCTGTATGAACTTCACATTCTGCAACGATTCGGCCGCCAATTCGATGGCCTGGTTGAATCCGTTCTCGCCGCCATAAGACACGTCCACCAACTTGATGACTTTTGATTGCAAACGCTGGAGGGCAGAGCAAAGCCTTGAATTATAGAGAATCTCCAAGCAGCAGGGCAAAGACTACTTACAGGATCAAACATATCCGACTGGCTGAGCTCCGTCTTGAAGTCCGCACTACCGGCCAGGATGAGTCCGGCAATGTTGGGCTTATCGTTCGTAATGAACAGCTGGGTGGCGACCTCGGCAACCTTGCGCACGTAGTTGTGACGCTTCTCCATACGCAGACGGGCAAAACGAAGGGCAGACTGACCACCACGTCCGTGCTTCTTCGGCAGATCGACGGTGAACTTGTGCAGCACCTCGCGTGTGTTGCCCTGAAGGGTACCGAATAGCGCTCCATTACCGTCCATCACAATGAATCCGAATTTGTTGTCGTCGGCGAGCAGGGCAGTGAGGGCCTCCGTGTGGAACTTATTGTCGCACAGGTACAGCGACGTGTTGATGGGCTTGAATGGCTCAAAGTCTATGTTCACCTTCTTCTCCTTGCCCTCCTCTGTGACAATGGTGCCGCAGTAGATAACCAAACCGTTGGGAGGCACTAAAATAAATGAAGGAATTTTGTATTATTTCAGGGTTTTTGGGGAATCTTTCCCTCTTTCTACTCACCTTTGGTGTATAATTTGAGTCTGTGCTGGACCGACGTAATGGCACCGAGGACGGACAGGCGATTTACTCGCGATTTGATGTTCGAGGCCGTTCCAAACTCATCGGCCAACATTTTGCTGACGCGAGAGATTTGATCTTTTGGCGGAATAATCAAAGAAATCATGCTGGTGCCATTGCTGAAATATGTAAAAAGAGGAGGCAGAATGTGAGATAAATATATAGAATTTCAGCTATAGCAACAGGGCAAGACTAAACTTCAGTTTATAAGAAGAATGAAAAGCCGGAAACTTATGTACGACAATAAATACACACTTGGCGTGAACATTTAATAATTAGCTTTAAGTTTAAAATATTATTTTTGAGATCAATTTATAACTCTACAAGAAATATTGAAAAATGTCTTTTAATTACTTACAAGCAAGCCAAAGGTATTTGTATTTATTATTTACACGTATAACTTATATTACTTAATTTCACTAAATAATAAAAAAAAAAACCCTCTTTCAGTTATATTCCCTTGACCGCTACTGTGAATTCGATATCGAATTTGAATAAATATTATTTAAAATAATGCCACAAATGGGGAAATCCGAGATTAAAGCAATGACAAACTGTACAATAAGCGAATAGAATTTGGCAAATGAAAAAGACAACAAACAACTCCAGTTGGCAACCGTACACACACGGTACGTGTGTGTGAGTGTTTTGGCCCCAAAGTGTGATGTATGGTAGTGGCATGGCGGCGCAGCTCCTGCGGGGTCACTCGCTGATTCGCTGACCTTGTTACCCACTCCGAAGCGGAGCGAAGCGGTAAGGACCAGGTTGCGGCAGCCGTGTAGGGAAGGGGGGGAGACGTTGGCCACAAAGCTTGGCCCATTTCGGCGCACACAAACAGACGCACACGTATGTACATACACGTTGGAATACAACGGTGGAGCAGCGACGGCCACGAGGCGCATTACTCACACCAAGGTGCTCTCTGGCTCTCACTCAGGCGCTCACTCACTCACTCAGTCTAGTTTGAACTGATAATAACCCGACAAAAACGTGTTGCTCAAGCAAATAAAAAAAATCGAGCCAAAGAGCGGGGAGGAGCGAGCCAGAGAGTGGAATCTGGCGGAGATTAAGACAATGCAATCGAAAGGAGAGTGGATGCCCAACAACAAGGAAAGGTGGTTGTACTCACTGCCCCCATCCGCCGCCCCTGCCCACGCCCACATCCACCCCCGCCAGTCGGTGGGGAATGAGAGCCAGAGTGTGTTGTGTATACCCCACACACGTACACAGAGCGGTGGGGGAAAATACTGGAGGACAGGAATAACAAATAAGGGAAAACTCACCCGCGGGCCATCTCCAGGCTCTTGATGAGCTTCTTTATTTTCCAGATCTCGACATTGCGATCGGCAGACGTTTCCTCGCCAGACATTTTGCTCGTTGCTTGAGTTTATTTACTCTTCTTCCTCGCCTGGAGAGCGTGCGTGAGTGCGCGCGAGTGTTGGAGTGCTGGTGCTGGTGTGTGTGTGGTGAGTGGGATTGGGGATTAAGAATTCGGGCTCCTGAATCCTGGGAATCCTGAATCCAAGTCCTCTGGCTTCTTTTCTTCCGTTTCAATTCTGGCTGGTTGTTGTATTCACATTCACGTTCTTCCCTTTAACGTGGCTGGCGATGAATACACTGCAACGATTCAACACGAAAATATACACATGAGCACACACACACACACATCCACGGGTAAATAGAGGGAAAAGCTAAGGGAGGAGTGGAAAGCACAGGCAGAGCACCGTAATTGCGTTTGCGATTGCATACTACTTTGCCCCTCTGCAGAATGGCCAAGGAAATGTTAAAAAGCTGGGAAAGCCTCGAAAACGGAATTGAAACAGTTCAAAATTAATTTGGCATGAAAGGCCCGCACACACACAGCGCTTGAAGTGAACGAAAGTTGGAACTCTGTTATTTCATTATTTCACTCCACCACTAAGCTTTCGGGGGAGAGCGACAGAGAGAGTACGCAAAAAATTAGCAGCGAGAGGGAGCGAGAGCGAGAGAGAGCGAGTGCTCCAAAGGTGACGTTGACACAATCGCGTGCCACGGCCAAAATGTCCCCGAAAAGGCTCGCTGCGTAACGTTTTTTCTTTGCTTTTCTAGTGGCATAATTATCCCGATTCGAGTCTGCCTGCACTTTCACAATCCGGGCTTTGTTACAATTGGCGAATACATCTGCATAAATTTTTCACATACAACGTGCACCGAGCTCAGAAAATAGAGGTGGGGAAGTTCCGATTACACTATCGATGTGTCGAAGCTTATCTATTATTGATTTGCCTATCGATAATATCATGCAATCGAAAAGGTTTCAAAAATTGAAAATACGTCAAATAAATTATGATAATAACGATTCGATTCGTGGATAAGCTATTCATTTTTATTACTATTTAATTATTATTATTATTTACACCCACTTAGAGCCGATTGAATTTTTATTAAAATTTAGTTAAAGATTAAAAAAAAATTAATACATTTAATTGATTTTTGATATATTAAAGCCAATAATATTAAATTTACCACAATAATAAATTTTCAATTTACCACAATAGAAAATTCTTTTCTTTTCTGCAATTCAAATTTTTATCGGGATATCGATATCGATATCGAGAATGCCAGCTGCCATTTTAGACTGTAAACAAAAATGAATTTGGAGCTGCTGGGTGAGGAACCGCGCGGAAATCCAAAGTTTAACGCTAATTACAAACCCTTTTGTAGAATCTTTTGGACAAAACTACCCCGAGGAGTTTGACGGTTCCCTGGACTGCATATCGCTGGCAGTGACATGTGCCTTCAACAAATACGGAACCCTGCTGGCCGTGGGCTGCAACGATGGGCGCATTGTTATTTGGGATTTCTTGACGCGGGGCATTGCCAAGATTATATCCGCCCATGTGCACCCCGTGTGTAGTCTCAGTTGGACCAGAAATGGCCACAAGGTGGGTCGGCTTTTGAGTTATTTACATAAATTTTTATTAATATCTTTAACTATTTTCAGTTACTCTCCGCCTCCACGGACAACAATGTGTGCATTTGGGACGTGCTAACCGGTGAACTAGAGCACAAGTATAGATTTCCCTCACCCGTCCTGAAAGTTCAGTTTGATCCGCGCAACGACAACCGACTGTTGGTCTGTCCCATGCGATATGCCGCCGTGCTGGTGGAAATCGGCGGAGCCCACCGGTGCCTACCCTTAGACTCGGATGTGGGTGTTCTAATTTCTAGGGTTTAATTGTATATGTAACCCTCTGACTCTTTGTAGGGCGACCTGAATATTGTGGCCTCTTTTGATCGCAGGGGAAAGCATATTTACACAGGCAACGCGAAGGGGAAGATACTTGTTTTGGACGTGGATACATTCGAGGTGGTTGCCAGTTTTCGCATCATCGTGGGCACCTCGAGTGCCACGGCTGTCAAGAGTATTGAGTTCGCGCGGCGGGGAGAGTGAGTATATAAGGGATATTTCCAATCTCTTCGTACCCTAACCAATTCCATATCCTATTAGCGCCTTTCTCATTAACACATCGGATCGAGTTATACGCGTGTACGACTCCAAGGAGATCATCGCTCTGGGCAAGGACGGAGAACCAGAGCCAATTCAAAAGCTGCAGGATTTGGTCAACAAGTAAGACATTCCCATGTCCGTTTAGCATCCTTTAACATTCATCTGTTTTTGCAGGACAACGTGGAAGAAGTGCTGCTTTTCCGGCGACGGCGAATACATTTGTGCAGGCAGCGCTCGCCAGCACGCCCTTTATATTTGGGAAAAGTCAATTGGCAATCTAGTTAAGATTCTGCACGGCACAAAGGGAGAACTCCTGCTGGACGTTGTGTGGCATCCAGTACGCCCCATTATTGCCAGTATCAGCTCGGGACTGGTATCGATTTGGGCTCAGAACCAGGTGGAAAACTGGTCTGCCTTTGCGCCGGACTTTAAGGAGCTGGACGAGAACGTGGAGTATGAGGAGCGTGAGTCTGAGTTCGATATAGCGGACGAGGACAAATCAGTAGACCTCAATGCAGACGCGCAGCAAGATGAGGAGATCGAGGTGGACGTGCAGAAGGTAGAGCCGGTGGCTGCCTTTTGCTCCTCCGATGAGGAGGGTGAGGATGAGAATGCCCTGCAGTTCCTGCCAATGGCGCCGGAGGTGGAAGACCCCGAGGATGGCTGGGCCGGTCAGGATGGAGGAATGGAGGCCAGTTCTGTGATGCTCAGCTCGGACCCACATGACTATGAAGACGATATAATGGCGGCCAAGCGGAGACGCATGCAGCTCCACGATGTCAGCCTGCCCGATGCACCCACCGACGGTATGGACAAGCAGGGAGAGTCTCTCTCAGTTAGGAAACCATTTGATAATTCTCTTTTTCCAGAAACCCATCCCCTCATCTCCAGCAAGGCCAGCAAGGACAAACAGCAGCCCGTCGGCGGCAAAAAGGCCGCAGGTCGAACAAAGAAATAAATTTTAGATTTTAGATGACTTAACATAACGTTGTGTTATTTCGTGTGGTGTTCGTATAAAGTCTCGCCTAGATCGCTAAGTGGCTTTGGGGTTCCGCACTTGACCGGCGAAGAGCAACAGGTTGGTCTCCTTCTCCACGATCATGTACTGGAAGGGCTTGTTTAGTTGGAACTTGGGCGGCGTGGCCTTGTTCACCAGCGATGCTTCCGTAACGGCGCCTGCCGTAGTGCCCTCCTCGTCAACGATGATCTTGGTGGAGTGAATGCAGAGCTGGGCGAACAAACCCGTTGCCATGCGACTCAGGTTGGCTGTGTTCTCGTTGAAAAGATCACGGATTCCCATCTGAAAATATTTAAAAACATTGAGATTTCCTCGAGGGCTTTCATAAGAAAAGGTTTGATTACCTCACTGAGAACATCCTTGAGCGTAAAGTCTGTAGTAGTCACGAATTTTGGCATCATTACTTCAACCTCGTTATCCTCGGAGAAGCTATTTGCCTTGAAGGCAGTCAGGCGCTTTATAATGGGGCCCAGGCCAATGTTCTTGAGGTTGTTGGCCACGTCGTTCAGTTTAAAGCCCCGCTTGGGCAGGATTACGATCATGGAAAGCCTGTCCTGGCTGCCATATGGCAGCTCGAGAACGTAACCATCGAGCCCCTCGATATTGGAGGCATAGGCAAAGTTAGCCTCCTGCACCATCATTGGAATGCGGGATACCACCTCGCCGTCTTCGTTGAAGAAGGATTCTACTCTGGTTAGAGTCCGGTTGAATGGGAACTGTAGTTGATATCGACACATCAAAGGATATCTCATAATACAAAACTCAAGATCTTACCTTCCACTGGCCTTTGAAGAAGAGGGAGGAGAGTAGGAACATTTTGGCTCCATAGATATCCTGCGGCAGGATGGTGTACGGAATTAGGCCTCGTGTGGTGCGGTTGGTGGCCTCGTTGATCAAATGATATGTGTCCTGGTCGTAGAAATCCACTTCCATCGGCTCAACGTTGTAATTCTGGATGGCATTCCGATAGGTGTCCTTTATCGGATAATCTTTGTCGGTGTAAACGGCCTGAAGAGAGGCCACCTCAATAGTGGATGTTTTAGTGCTTTAAAGGGGGAAAAAAGAAGGCATTTTATTAGTTTGATTGAGATATTTAAATATTATTATTATTTTTCGCATCTTTTACTTCTTCTTGTATTTGATTTTATTTTGAAGTTAACAAATAGTTGTTCTACTTACTTCAATAACGAACTCCACACCCGGTAGACTCCACGCAGCTTCTCATCCTCGACATTGATCCGCAGCGCTTTGCGCAGTTGGTTGTATGTTTCGCCCGATGATCCCTCGTACAGGAGCACCAGGAGGGACCAAACCGAGAAGGGTGACACCATAAAGTCCCTTTGATTCTTGTGAACCTCGGCGGAAATGCGCTGCAGGAGATCGAGGGCGAATTCCTGGGCTCCCTGCGAGATGTTTAGCAACACATCGCTGTCGAAGTTACTCCGCAATGACTGGACACGACTGGTTTGCCTTTCGAAGGCTGTTGGATCAGTTAAGGCTATCAGGGGATTTCCCACCGACAGCGGGGGGACGCTACCCTGCGACGAGCAAGGCTCAATTGTGCTGAAGATCAACGGGATCAGGAGGATCAGAATGCAAGCTGCAATAAATTAGAGGTATTCGTGTTTTTATAATTCATTCGGAGCCCAGTCCTATAATGTGAAGTCTTTAACTTTTTTGGATTTAGTTATTTATTTATTATATATTATATATCTCTTAAGTTTCACGATGATTGCTTGACTATTTCCTACAAAAAAATCACGAAAAGTACCTAAATTTTGACCGTTTACATGTATGTACATCCCCTTAAAACAATCGTATATACATAGCAGTAGACTTTTATTATTGATGCATTGGTTTTTTACCTGATTATTTTCGGCTTTTCGGGTTATGTAAAATTAAACCAAAAAATATAAATATAAAAGCCAATGAATTTTCATTTCTGTTCTCTTAGATGCGTAAACAATGAGCATTTCCCAACTGATAGCGATGATCCGTTGGCGACCTTCTCTGTAGGTATGAGTATTGTGTACATACATATTTATATGACTGCTCTGATCACGAGTACTTTTCAAATATATATATGATAACATAAATATAAAATATATAATGTATATATTTCCAGAGTAAAACCTCAACCCTAATTATTGTTTAATTGATTTTTACCTGGTATTTGCATCATTTTGCGGCTAGTGAGCGTTTGTTTAATTGGTTGAAGCCTCGGTTATCAGACTTTCCAGGCTTGGGAGAGTTGATATTATATTACGAATGAAATCACACTAACTGCGTAAACATGTGGGTGTGCATCCAATTACTGAGAGTTATTTATTTATTTTATTGATGTCTTTTGGGGTTTTTCGATGTCGGAATTTCAGCAGTGAGAAGCCAAGTAGCTCTGACGTAGCGAAGTTTATATGTACGATATTCCAAAAACCGGAATGCACTGGGACTTCCACAGATACACAAACACACTGTCGGTAGCAGGGCAGTACAGCGGATATATATTCAAAAGTTTGCGTTTCGTATTTGTGCTTATATAACAAAGCCGATTCGCACTATTACTTATTTGAATTTCTGGATTAAGCCCAATGGAGGAGGTGGTTGGCGAAGAACTCGATGGGAATTACAATCCCATTCGCGGCTGGAACGAACCTAACGCGCGGACATTGGCTGGATGAATGAGAGATCGCTCCAGCGACCCTCCACAGCGCTGATATGGTCATCGCGTCATCGTCATCACCGCCGAGAGTCCGACTTCAAATCAATCCCCGATCCCCAGTAATGTGTGCTCGGAGAGCGAGGCAAGAGAACTCTGATGATATTGGCAGCTCTTTGTTGTGCTCTTGGCAATGACGTTCGCACAAGTTTCCCTCAATCTGGGCGATCGGGTTGAAGTGTTTCTATATGGCAGCTGATATCCGTTGAGTGGATTGAGGTGAAAACTGGTTGACATCTAGGGGAAAACACAAGCAACTTATCTGGATGGATATAAATGCTACCTAGATCAGTTTAACAAAATAAACCCTAGAGCAAACTTAACATCTATTGAAAGATCTGAAAAGTAATAGGAAATAAATCCTGAAACTGACTTTGTCAAGGGTCTAAAAGTTTGTCCCTTATATAACAGATTTGTACAGATTTCTGGGACAGTCCGGTAAATTAAACAAAAAGTTTATAATGGTATAAGTAGATGATATCTAAATAATTCCAGGAAATCCTTTTAGATTTATATTATTTACTTAACATACCCCAATCTTTGCCTGAAAACTTTTAAAATTATACTACCAACCTAATGAATACTTCAAGATCAAAAAATAAAAACTTAATTGTTTACTTTGAGAAGATTCCAATTCAACGGATTTGAAAACTGTAGAGACAACCCGGACAGAAAAACATAATGCTTCTAATGACACTTAATATTTTTGTATCTACCAAATAAGTAATCTATGGCCAAAAATTAACAATTACCTTAATTTTCAGGTGTATTTACACTACAAGAGTTGAATAGAAACACAAATGTGGATGTGGCTGGATCGGTTGTGCGTATATTGACAAAAAAGCTTGATACGAACAGACAGGATGGTGACAGGATTAATCCAAGCATTTAACTTTATTATATTATATAAATTTGAAATATCTTTGGTAATGCATTCGTAGTAGTGGCATTACTTATACCATTGCTCTTGATTTAATTAAGTGTGTGTGTGTGGGTGTTTGTGGCTTGTGTTTCCTGTAGATATATTAATTCAATAACTTGATATTTCACCGACTTTGTTTCGGCCCCAGCTCTGTCGTAATTTTATTTATTGGATTATAACTGTTTTCACATACATGTTCTTAGGAAGTTGATCTACTAAACATTTGTTAAAATTTTGTTGCGAGATGGAATTTTCTATAAATGTGACCCTCAAGTATTTATAAGAATTCCTTTTCGTTTTCCTTTTGTTGGATATTTATAGGGGTTAATCGTTAATGCTTACATGGACATATGTATATTAAGTTAATTATTCGTAGGTTGTGTTTTTACTTTTCTCTGTGCAGTATATAGGGGAATTATAGTCACTACGAGGGGGACGAATCGTTATTAATAAATCTCGAAATGATCCAACACAGTACACACTTGGAGAATGAAGGTTAAGTCAATATTTCTAGGGGATAGTTTACGCGTCCAAATTAAAAAACAGCAGCTAATTCAATATTTTTGGCTACTTACACAAATAACAAGAGGGAAAGAGTAACACAGTAAAAAAACAGAAACATAACAGTGTTAAACATCCAATTCCTAAGAAACTAAACTCCAATCGAACCTCTTATTCGTTGCACGGCTGCGAGTCGCATAGAGGAATTTGGGAGGAACACGGATTATAATTCAATTTCTCACGATTAAGCAGGCTGTCGTCCTATGGGTGCTCTCAGGTCTTAGCAATGCAACATGTTTTTAATTAATCTTCATTTAGTTGTGTATATATATAGGTAGATATTAATATCCGAACCGAATAAAGCATTTAATAAATGTGTGTATGCGTCTCTTTATCGGAAAGTGTGTAAGTAATTGATTAGCTTATCGCAGGTCGGGGTCCTCGTCGGCAGCCTTCTTGATTCTCAGCAAGATGGTGGTGTACCACTGATCCAACCGGGAGATGCTATCGTAGTCCTTGACGGCCTCTGTGAATCCCTCGATATTCTGTTCCTCGAGATGCTCGCACAACACCTGGCAATCGAGCAAGATAATTAAGGGAACATCTTATGACAAAAGGAAGAGAGAGGACCCACCTTGATGAGCTTGAACTCCCTGGAGTCCTGGAATGCTGGATACTGCTGAGCGTACTTCTCGATGGCATGCTGGGCATTCAGAAGGTCCACACTCAGGTGACAGAGAGCGGCCCTGAAGAAGTACTCCTTGGCACTGTACTTGAGCAACGAGCTCTCCAGCGACGAGGCGGCCACCTGCTCGTATATGGATATTGCTTTCTCGTAATCCTCCAGCTGGGCGGCATACTGGGCCACCTTCAGCATGCACTTGTTGGCCGAGCTGACCGATTCCTCGCCCTTGAAGTAATCAGCCGCCTGTTCGTAATGCTGTATTGACTTGGCCTAAGGGAATGTAAACTAATAAGTCTACAAAAATCACTTAGAATCAATTTAAATACGAACCAAGGTATTGGGATCACTCTCGTACATCTCGGCAATGCTCTGGTGATGCTTCGCTGCCATCGTAAAGCGTCCCATATCCGTGTAGATATCAATGGACTTCATCAAACAATTGAAGGCACTCTCCACGTCCACCTTCTTGTAGCAATTGGAGGCATCAACGTAGCAGGTGCCGGCATCATGGCGACTTCCAGCACGGGCATGGAGTGTGGCCGCCTCGCAGAAGCATTCGCCGGCCTTTGTCCAGTTTTTGGACATCTTGAACATATTGCCAGCCCGCTGATAGCACTCGATGGCATCCTCCACCTTGTTGGAGCCACTGAAATTGAAGTTTTTAATTTAATTTGAGTTTAAATTTTGTTGTAATTTTTGTGATATTTTTAAAAGGAAATTTATACTTCACTTAATTACTGAAAATTTAATAGATTCCGAATATTCTACGAAATCTAAAGAGTATAAACAAAAATTATAGACATATCATCACAACTAATATTTCATTTCCAGAAGGATCTGAGAAAGTGAAAGTCGATATGTATGTCTGCATATATTAACCTACACCTTCCTTTATTTTTAATAGTTAAGCCAATGAATGATTCATCAATACGTAAGCAAATGTTAATGCCATCGAATGTAAATACCTAGATAACATTGGTTTTAGCCTTTCAGTTGCCTGAAACCCCTCCTGCAATCGCATAAGCTGATAATAAGTGTAAACTGGACTTTTGCGCTGCTTTATAAGATTATTTTGGCGTGGGGGGGCGCAGGCCGTGTACACATCTACGTATACGTATTATTCGTGGGTGTGTGTTGCAGGAAATATTGAAGAAGTCTGCTCCAACTGGACTGCTGCCCAGTATCTCCGGGCAATTAAGGAAAAGCCGATGAGCATAGCTACGTATTACCCCAACTCCCAGTTTCGCACTCCCCTTGCGAAATGGACCATTTACGCACCCGAACAGCGATCCCAGAAAGCCCTTCTGCTGGGTCAGCTTCTTCTCCGCCTCGGCCATCAGCTGGAGCGCCTTCTGTTCGTTGTCACCCATGTCGAGGATTTATGTCCGCCTCGGCACTAATTGCATCTAATATAAGGGTTTCTTCGGCTTTGCAGCGAGTGAGTACGTATTGGGAATCTTTAATTTTCAAGAAAATAAAATCAATATGCGAATTAGTGTGGCCAAATTGACCTCGGGTCGTTTTGGTGTGACAGTTTATCGATATGGTAAAAGCGTTAGTGTAAAACTGGACAGCTCCACCAAGCAAGTGTGACCAGTTTTCCAAAAAGTAAATATTTTGAATTTTTCGCGCAATATTTAAATATCAACTGAATCTTATTCACTAAAAATTCAACATTCCGAAGCGTTCCCAGCAATCGATGAATTTTGTTATAAAAAAAAAGCCCAAGTTTATTTATTTATTATGCAATCTTGCTTCAATGGAGTACAAGCATAAACATATCTATAACTCAATATTTTTATTTTAGGTGTATAGATTTCTCCAGCATAAAAATGGCTTTATTGAATGATCAGTCAACTGGATAAATTTTGATCGTAATGTTAATGGTTCGGTGCTTGGATCACCATTGCTTAACATAGTTGTATGAATGCGTTTATTTGTAGATTTATTAAGTGATCGGGTGTGAGGACCATTAAACATTTATGTATATTATGTATATAGATGAACTACAACCACGTACTGAACTGAGGGGAAAACAAATAAACTCTAAACAGAAAACATAGAACAATCAAATAACTTTGAACAGAAATTATAAAATTTTTAAAACGTGTGTGCGCTTTTGGGGAGTGTTTCGTGTTTAGTTCGTGGGAAAGTTTAGCTTGATGATGGGTCCTTCTAGATGAACATCTTCTCCAGCATTTTCCTAAGTTTCTCCTGGGCGTAGCGGATCTTCTGGTACAAGTCCTTGGACACTCCGTTCTCCACTATGGTCGAGAATCGGTAGGTGCGGAAGTTCTTCTCGTGATCCATATAGGTAATGGCACTCATGCGTGGGCAGAGGATGAGCTTCATGTGATCCGAGAAGTTGAGCTAAATAGGGTTAAAGGGAGAAGAGACTATAATCTACTGTTATTAGTATCACTAAACAATTTACCTGCACGGATCCATTGGTCAGATGCATGACCACGGCGCATGTGGTGCGGAACCAGGAGTGCAGATGCGGCATACGCGAGATCTGATCACTCTCGATGTTCACATTGTTGGCGCCGGCCTTGACCAAGTGCTCGATCATGTAGCGCTTGAAGTACGACAGCAGCTTCATCTTCTTGTCGAGCGTCTTGCAATAGTCGGTGGTGGTCATATAACTCTCCTGGCCATCCTTGTCGATGAAGTGCACGTTGATCTGGTTGGGCAAGAGGATCAGCTTTGTGGTGTCGTTGAACATCACGCCGATGCCCTCGTCGCACAGCTGGTAGCCGAAGCCATATTTGTCGCTATAATCCACCCATTTTGAGATCCAGAAGAGCGGCTGTGCCGCCGGATCAGTGTTCTCATCGCCCAGATTGCCTTGCAGGATGCGCGGCTGCAAAAGGATCGAAGCTCATGCTAATTGCTGCACCCATCACCTTCGAGGGAATGCTTACCTTGCCGTTGATGAGATTGGTGAGCTGCTGGTACAGGCTCTCGATGTCGCTGCGATAGTCCTCGCTATGGCGACACACCTGCGCCGAGGCGGTGATGGCGTCGTGGAGATGGGCCTTGAGGAAGGTCGACTCCATGCGTGTGTCATCCGGCCTCATTCCGTTCATCTCCATCAGCGGCTTGCGGTGCACCGCATCCTCAATGGTATCGTTGCTACCGATTCGGGGCGCCATCGTCAGGCACGAGCTGGGCAAGAACATCGGTACCTTGGAGCCCTTGAGGAACTCAAAGTTGAGTAAATGGCCAATGGCAGGCCTGCTCTCCGGATTCGGCTGAAGCATAGCAATCACCATGTCTGCCGCCGGCTTCCTCAGGTAGCTGGGAACGCGGTACTCGCACTTCTTGATCTTCGAGTAGGTATCCTTCAGCGTCTTTGTTTCGAACGGCGGCTGGCCGACCAGCAGCGTGTACATGACGCAGCCAATTGACCAGATGTCCACCTCGAAGGAGTGGCCCTTCTTGGTGAGTATCTCTGGGGCAATGTAGTTGGGCGTGCCGCACAGTGTCTTCTTCCGCTCGCCCTCGTACTCGATGCGCGTGGCCAGACCAAAGTCACCGATCTTGACGTGCAGCAAATCATCGAGGAAGAGGTTGCCCAGCTTCAGATCGCGATGAATGATGCGATTGTCGTGCAGATACTTGACGCCCTGGATAATCTGATAGATGTAGTAGCGGCACTCGAACTCCGTGATGCTTTTCCGGCGCTTGTGTAGCTCCATCATGGACTGCAAGTGGGCAAGGGTCGGGGGGTCAGAACGGATGGATTAAATACAAAGGAACAGCTGCCACTCACTCGCTTCTTGCACAGCTCCAGCACAATGTAGATATTCTGCGTATCCTCAAAGTAGCTGTGGAACATGACAACGTTCGGATGGTTGAGGCTGCGGTGAATGGTGATCTCCTGGATGGTCTTCTCCTTCTGATTGTGCTTGATCATTAGCTTCTTCGAGACGATCTTGCCGGCGAATGTTTCGTCGGTAGCCACATCGATGATTTCGTAGCATTTTGCAAAGCCGCCCTAAGAAAAATTGGATTTTTATATTTTTATAGAGGGCTTATTGCAATTTGTGAAAATTTTAAATGGAAGCTTCAAGATATATCTATTGAAATTGTCTTTGGAAACTAATAAAGAAATTTATTTAATTTAATTAGCTAAACTTGCAGATGTAAATTCAATAAGTCGCGCCAAAAGACAAAAAATAAAACTGTCGTTGAACAACTCCACACACTCGCACGCTCTCGCACACACATTACACTCTTGCGCTCTCTCAGACTCTACCAAGAACAAGAACAACAACAACAAGGAAGCAGCGACGAAGGGCACAAAAGGAAACTGATCGAAAGAACCGGGATGTGTGCATGTGTGTGCGTGAAAGTATTGATGCGCTGCGCCGAGGACTCGGGGGAACAGCCAGCCACAACTGGCATTCCCGGGCCTTACCTTGCCGAAGAACCGCAGGCGCTTGTAGGTCTTTCGCTGGTTGGAGTCAAACAGGCGATCCGGAATATCCGAGCTCTTATCATCGGGCTTTGCGGCCATTTTGCTCTGCTTCCTGGGGCTCCCTTTTGCACTGGCGTTTTGCCTGAAGTTGGGAAAAAATTGCTTTCTCGCAGCCTGGTTAACCGCGATCGCCCCAAAAGAACACTTAAACGGCAGTAATTAATAGATCCTCACAATTAACGACCGAGTCCACTAATGATCTTTGACGCCACTCAAAATGCACGAAACACAGAAAACAGGCGCAAAGCGGACAACGCGCCGAAACCGTTCGATTTTTTAAATGCCAAAAAAAATGATCTGCAAGAAGCGTCAGCTGAATCGGTGTGACCGTTTGGCCGGTATAATGTGCTATCGTTCGGTGTTGGAAAGCGCGCTACTTGGCGAAATTTTGCGGTTATTTGTTTGAATTAATGAAAATATTACGGATAGTCTAGGTTCGACTGGTTATGCTTTATCTATGGGAATGAGTATTTGAGTTTGACAGTTATTTCAATGCTTACAATGTTGACGAAATTCATATGGACTTGTAGAGCAAAATCAAGTCTTATTTGCTTAATACAGAGCACAAAGAAGATAAAACCCCCGCTTTTCTCTTAGTTTAAAACAGATAATAGTATTGCGCTCCTTAAATTTAATTATACTTAACTAATAAACATGCAAGTTTTTAATTAAACAATAAAGTAGCAATTTTCTGTATATGCACTTGCTCGGCTGGATGTTGCGCAACATGTTCCTAGCAACATTTGGTTTGGATACTGGCTAACCCACAGCGAAGACATCTTAAATTATGTGCCAAAAACCATGATTTCCAACAATACAAAGAACCCAAAACATTTAAATAATAATTCCACAAGTTATGCTAGCTTTTTACTTAATAATTTTATTAAATAGTCCCCAAAATGTTGTTGTTTTTCTACATTGATTTAATAACGACTACGACTTCCCCAATATTGGTGTTGATTTCCGTTGAGATTTTGACTATGCTGCTGATATCTTGAAGGGTTCGGTTCGTTTCGTTTACATGCTCTAGATATTAGGTCTATTGGGGGTCTCTCTTGGTTATTGCCATCGCGTTTCATCCATTTTCTGGGTTTACTTTTTACAAGCTCTGCCCTCATTTTGGCTCTTGTTGCTGTCTGTTCTTGTGTTCTTTTTTTTTTTGTTTGTTCTTTTTTGTTTTCGTTTCAATTGGATGCCTTACAAGTAGAAAATTGTGGTTTTAGTTTTTAGTTGTCGTTAATACATAAATTATTACATTAAATATATTATCAATAGTTTAGTTTCATAGTGGTTGCTTTTGCCAGTGTACGCAGTCTCTCCAAATGCTTGTGTTTCACTGTGTGTGTGTGTGATTGTGTATGAGTGTGTGTGTGCCTGTGTGGGTATGGAGTGTAATGTGGGCTTGTGGGTGAGTGAGTGTGGATGTGTCTTATAGTTCCGTCGATCTCTCATCTCAACCTCTTCCGCATCGCATCCCATTTCCTCCGCGAACGCCTCCGCACTGAGCTCCCAAAAGTTGAACTAGAAATAGGCGACTCGATACAGCATCTCTCAGCTGGACGGTACAGAACTGGAGTTGGCCAGGCTACGCTGCAGGCGCAGCCATTCGACAAACTCATCCAGCATGACGGGCCCTGAAAAGAAGAGGTGGTAAAATAGAGATTAGCAATTGAATAGTAGGGATGTTGAATAGGTAAAAATATCAATACTCACATGCTCCATCAATATCATAATTTGACAAATCAATGCAGATGGTGCGCGAGAACTCCAGGATATTACACCACTGATCCTTGTTGATCACCTTGTACTTTGATTGCTCTAGAAACTGTGCAAACTGCGGATACAGCGGCCAGTGCTTGCCAAGAAGCAGCTGGAGCATGGCCTTGGCCGTGACAATATCCATACTTCGTTGGTCCGAATCCTGCAGATTAACGATAAACAATTACGATCTCAACTTGCTGTGTATGTGAAAGCAAAGACTCACCTTGGCAAAATCATAGGCGTATCTGTAGATACTCTTGAAGGAGTTGGGATCGTTGAGTATGCTGCGCAGATAGTCCAGTTTCACAACCATTTTCGCTGCCGAGTCGCAGTCGATCTCTGTGAGGCCTTTGAGCCACTCCTGCTGGCTGAAGAAGCCCATTTGGGTGGCACCCATTTTATAGGCTAGCACCAGCATCACAATGTTCTCGGGCTCCACGCCGATGTCCTCGCAAAATTTTTCCATTCCATCGGGACCTAGAAAAGAATATATTATATTATGTTTTTAGCTTTGAAATATCATAGTTTCCCATATATTCCAACTCACCCAATGTCTCTGGTTCATCTGGAGTGGTGTATTCCTGGAACCATGTCAAGCAACGTTTTTGGCTGAAGCCATCCTCCGCTCTGATATGGCGTCTGGGAAAAGGGAAAAGCGTAAGCAAAAAGATTTTATTCAGTGTTCAATAAACGTTTTAATCAAGCTCATATATCACACACTCTGCCATCTAATTTATAGGGAAATATTACTGAACACGTATAGTATACACCAGCAGACTTTTAATCGAATCTGTCGCTGCTAATGCCGTGTGCTCTGGTCTCTTTTTGTTTATTTTATTCGACTTGCCGCGACTTGCCTCTTCTCTGGGGTTTTGTTTTTGAGTATTGGCCCCCCTAAAAATAGCGATAGTAAACATGGCAGACCCCGAGCATGCCAGAGCAGAGCAGAGCAGAGACGAGGCCAATGCCAAGAGCGGAGGCCCTCACTTGGGGAAGCGTAGAAAATAATGCTAGCCCAGCGACAGATATGACAAATCGAATTGGGAAAGACAAAGGCTATCGAACCTAATGCATCTGGGAGAGAATAGTGCCATTTCCCAAGATTATTGAGTTTATGATAATTGTAATAAGGTTCTTTCTAATCAAAAATGTTCAGATAACACAGGCGAACAAAATTAATAATTAAAATTAAAAATAAATGATGTGCTTAGTTGGAATCCCACCTTAAAACATTTCTTATACGTCAGGTACATTTTAAGAGCAAAAATTAGGGCTTTTTGGGTACTTTTAGGGTGCTGTGACTTCAGCACAATTTATTTGATCAAAAACGATCGTATTGTTATTATAAAGTACTGTTCTTCCACTTTAAATTTAAAAATTAAAAAAGAGTTCTCTAAGATGCCGTAACAAATGTTTTAAATTCAAATATTTTGAAAACCTAACGTATAGGAAATTTTATTCTAAAACTATTGGAAAAGTATATATCGGTTCTTGGTTCAACAAACCATTTAGAATTTAAACATTTCCTTAATTTCTATATATATACTAGACAGCTTTTTCTGCAGTGTACACACATTTTCATTAGCACACACACACGGGACACACTTCTCCTCCACCAGCGCCTGCGCAGGGCAAAAGTGAGAGTGAAGTCCCACAGCAGGATAAGGGGAAGGCGGCTTGACAGTGGATTGGGAGGGAATAAGGTGGAGTGGGAGTGGGAGTGGGTGTGGGGAGGACTTGAGGCAACATAACAGGAACAGTGCGATTTTATTTGGGCCGCAGTTGTGCGCAGGACCCGAAACAGGAAACACGTCGTAGTTGCTTCGAGCGGAGAAGACTTCAGCAGCGTAAAATATTGTCATTCAAATTAAGTGTTAAGAATTCGCTAGAGAAGATGAAACTAACCGACTTCAGGCAGCCCCTGATCAGAGTCCAAGGATTAGGCAGAGGCCTCAGTGCCACTCTGTTCTACTCAGCTCTGCTGGCTGTGCTGGGTGAGTAGAAGTAGAAGCGAGGGACGTGGGATTCTCGGATACTCGTATTCGTACGTAAGTGGTGGGAGCACTGAAAATCGATACTGTCGAGGACGGTTGCTGTGACACACTGACTGAAAAATGAGTGAACTGGACGACGGCCATGCAACCTGTGAAGCCTTGGTATAACTTTTGATTTTTCAGTAACCGCCGCCCACGGATTGCAGCTGGGCGCTTTGTCAACGAAGGCACCGCGGGTCAGCAAGTACACAACCAAGTCGCCATCGGTAATACCCCCAGCCAACTCCTCCTCCTCTTGGAATATCCTAAATATTCCCAAAAATTTCATTTTGTAGGCCTCGTCGATGAACCACGATGCCACCACCTCGCTGTACCGCTTCAATGCCACCAACGGCATCACCTGCATCCTGATGCAGGTAGATGGATTAATCAGCATCAGGTATCGCAACAAGCTGAACGAGGATGTGGAGGCCGATCTGTACATGCCTGACGACCCCCAGCTGAGTGGCGAGTGCGTCGAGTCCAATATGGAGATTCTAACCATGGACTTTAAGGGCTTTCGCCTGTCCATGACATTTAAAAAGGTGCGTAGGTGGGGTAAATGGCAGTGATTGGGCAGGTGTACAAAAAGTAAATATAATTTGGGGAAAAAATCAATATGGGGAGTACCCCTTAACTCTTTAAGGTTAAAGGTCGATGGTTATTTGACTTATGCATTAACTTTCGCCCACACACAGTCGTCCGGCGGCGAGGGCTGGTACATCAATCTGTTCGAGCTGTCCTACTCCTCGTCCAACTGGCTATTCGAGCACCCCGATCGCCCCAACCTCGACGTCAAGCTCACCTCACCCGCCCAGACGCCCATGTACTTCCCCACGCCGGTGGGCAAGTCGTATCTGTGCGACAAGGAGCAAACTGTGATCATGTACGCCCCGCACGACTCCGGCGACCAGTCGGGGCACATAGCCAAGTTGTATCTAAGGGACATGCACATGCAGAGCTTCATGTTCAAGGACAGCGGCAAGTGGGGCCCGTCCTTCCACTGCAGCGCCACCGGCTCCTATCGGGATGAGACCGCGCCCTTGGCCGTGGGTACAGCCCTGGCCATTGCCGTCCTGCTGACCATCTCGGGTTACGGCGGCTGGAGGTGAGATTACGCTTCACGACAATATCACGAACGTAAGCTACAGAATCTGCATTCTTTACAGGTACTTTAAGGTCAAGAAGGTCCAGTACGGCTCAATGGAGTGAGCAGGATTCAACAACAACAACCAAGTGAAGCGTTCGTTTTCGTTGAACTATTTGAGATCATATCGTTGTCTACACATATCCCCCACGTTTGTTGGATCTATTGCAATCCTCTGTAGTCCTATTTTAAAACTTTAAGAGTCAAAATCGAGGAGTTGTCCCGGCAGATTTACGAAATTATCGAAAGCAGCATAAAGATATACATATATGAGAAATGCAAATGTCTTCCATATTGTTAAAGTGTATAAAATAATAGCGCACCATATATGATTATTAAATGTTAATATATATATATATCATGATGATTAACCAACCACAACTATTATTTACCAAGGCAAACTCTAATCTCTAAGCGAACGACCAAAGTTGGCCAAAATCGTATAGCTCGCTCCTCTAGTTTCGACAATTTTTATCGAGAAGCATCTTTATCTATATTGCTGTACATTTTAACGAAATCTCCTGCACCTTTTCTATTTAAAATTCATTATCTCTTAATCCATTCGAAGGTTTGCCAGTTGAAATAATGAAAAATATGTATGTGGGGGAAAAACAACGCATGATAAACTAAAAATGCTATTGTTTGAAATTAATATTAATGAGTTTTATTAAAAATAAATACTGGATGCCTGCTGAAAAAGTAATACCCTTTGACTTTTTTGGTTAATATTAAATAATAGTTTTTAATCTTATCAGCAAAGTACATGTTCCTGGCATAAACAATATCGAGACATGACCGGAGGAGCTTGATATATTCTCTGATCAGCCACCCCTCTTCTCTGACGAATGTAAGTATATTATCCATAGTACCTATGCCGGCATGTTAAACGAGTTTCTTCGGCCTAATAGCGGGTATTATTGTACTTTCACATAAATATTCTTCAGTAACTCTAAGTACTGTTATATTTTCTATTTATTTGTGGACTTTATAATAATCAGAAATCAATTTAATGGTGATTATGATTTAAATTAAGAATTTTTGAGACTTTAACCAAGAAACCTTAGTTAAAGTCATTATTGTCTATATATATAAACTGAACTGAACCTGAACTATACATATTATATGAATTTAAAAAGAATTCTTTGAATATAGATATGTTCAGACATTCTAAACCCCTGGCAGGTGCGTAATCAATTTCAAATTTACACTGATTTTCTCCCGAGTCAATAATTTTGAAGAGATAAGAACATTAATCTTTTATGAAAATACTCCTACAATTTGTTTGGGAACATTTAACACAGCCTTAATAGTTATAGTGGTTATTTTTTATCGTATGATTGAATTATATTTTCTTATCTCAATGATGAGGCTAGTTTCTTTGAAGTATTTCCATGAATGGGCATTTTGTTAGGTCATTGAGTATAGATGGATATTTAATCTATCAATTTTCAAAATTTAATTCAAGTCTGTAATAAAGGGCAAGTGTATAGGGACTCTGAGATCAGCAAATAAACAATCGTATTGACTCTCTATTGGGTCAGTTGATGCTGCTTTCCGGAACAGGTGACTCTGGCCCAAAGCATTATTTACCCTACTCAGCATTTTGCCCACTGCTAACTACTACTCACCTGCTGCTCTGTTGTGTCGGTATGCTGGCGTAGCTGGTACGGGCTCTCTTCGATTGACCATCCATGTTGTCGCCAATATCTGCTGCTCGGCGTTTTCCCCGTGGCATGACTTATTGTGATGTGAGTCCCGGAGAGTTCGTCCCGTTCCGACCGCCGAATGTGAGGATGCGCTGCGTGCATAAGAAGTTTCCGTTTCACATGATTATACATTTCGATGTAACGAAGGGGCACTTGTGCACTTACCACTGTGTTTCCAATAGGACCAGCGTTCGCTACAGGCTTCAGTGTGTGGTTGACTGTGTGTTTTGGGATGAGAAAGGTTCCGGTTAATAGGGTTAAATCACTTGTTTCAAACGTCGTTTAGGGAGGTTTTTTTTTAGGCTTTTTTGGTATGCCGACGAACACCCCGAGCTCGCGAAATGCAGTGAAGAAGATTCACGGGATGCACAGGACATCGGCGGATACATATATACATATATATAGCGTATATACGATAATACGACTCTGATACATATATATATGTATATATGTTTATGGGGCTGCACGGGCGTTTTGCACCCTGACCATATGTATGTGTGTGCGCTCCGAGTTGTTTTACAACTCCACGAAATACCGGCTGCTGCTGCTGGTTGGGACTCGGCTCCGGACTGCAGCCCACGGATGGCCAGGGATGGGCCGATGCTGTTGTCGGTGCGGGGAGTCGTCGTCCGTGGTGTCGGCCCTCCGGTTGCCACTGCCACCAGAGTCAGCTGCTGATACGACGGACGACAAACGACCGACCAGACAGCGACAGCCTGCCCTGCGCGTGCTCGCCTTTTTGCGTCGAACATCGCCACGCCGAAAGCCCGTATTTGGGGCTGCTCTAACTCTCTACCGGCACGGAATCAATCGGTGACTCTTTGCCCTCGATTCGGGGGGGTTCACTGGGCGGTTTAAGGGAGTAAACGTTTAGATTTTTACCATATTATTCAAAATCAATGTATAATTTCTTGGCGTCAATTAGAGGTGCAAAAACATCAGTGTCAGTGTTGCCAGATGCACAGTAGGCTTTTCCCCTAAAAAATCTCAACAAATTTTAATTTCATTTGACATTGTTTAAGCGGTTTTAACGTATGCTAGTACTTGGCTTAATATTTAAATAAAACTGCTTCGAAAAAGTTCCTAAACTTTCCCCCTAAAAATTGTTTCAATCTTTTAATAGCGGAAAATAAATTAAAACTGCAAATTTCCCCGCAAAGTATGGCAGCGCTATTGCAAAGAGCCCCTAATAAAAATGTGACCAGCTGCCGTGAAAGGGAGAACATCTGATGTAGGATTCAACCATGGTCATACTGACGGCCGTCTTGCAGAAAAATCAATTTTCGCAATTGTAAACATGATGTGAGACAAAGAGGAGAATCGCAAGACGTAGAAGATCCAACCATGCCCAGCTCATACTTGTTCGCCGCCAGCAGCGAGGGACGCGTCTACACGCTGTCCACCAGCTCGGGTGCGTGGCGCGAACTGCCGTACCTGGGACTGGAGTTCAAGAAGATCTGCGCTGTGCCCAATTTTCTGTGGGCCATTGGCGGCGACCGTCAGGTGTACGTGCACGTCCATGGCCTGGACGTGCCCATCCGGATCAGGGAGGAGTCGTACGAGAATGAGCGCTGGCTACCCATCGAGGGATTCTCGAAGACACTGCTGCCCACGGATCGGTACAAGTACTCCTCGGTAGATGGCAGCGTGGAGCGCAGTGTGGACAAGATCCGGTTGCCTTCGATGGCCTGGCAGTGGGACGGCGACTGGCATCTGGATCTGGAGCTGGACGGCCAGCAGTTGCCCGAGGATGGCTGGATGTACGCCCTGGACTTTCCCGCTTCCTATTCGGCCAAGAAGTCGTGGAACTCATATGTGCGGCGCCGCAAGTGGATACGATTCCGGCGCTATGCCGCCCTGAATAGCTGGTGCGCTGTGGCTCCGCTGCACAAGGATCCCACGCAGGAGCCCTTCATTGACGTGGCAATCGGTGGCACCAACGTACCCAATGCCCCGGCCGGCACCTTGTGCGTCTGGGCCATTACCGCCCACGGCCGAGCTATGTTTCGCACGGGTGTATCCAAATCGGCACCCGAGGGCCTCCGCTGGACCGCTGTTCCCACGCCCACCGGCAGTGAGTTGTCACAGATTAGCGTTGGCCCCACGGGCTTGGTCTGGGCGGTTCTCTACAACGGTCGGGTGATCGTGCGTACCGGAGTCACCCGGGATAATCTTTCGGGAGAGTCTTGGCTGGATGTCAAGACCCCAGTGGCATCCTGCAGCCTGCGAATAGTTCACGTCTCCGTTGGCACCGATGCCGTGTGGTGTGTGACCAACGACCATCATGCCTGGTTCAGGAGAGGCATTAAGGGCGAAGCGGCCGGCATAAGTGAGGATTCGGCCATAGGCAAGGGCTGGGTGGAAATGGTGGGCAACATCTCCACGGTTTCCGTGGCAGCCAACGATCAGGTGAGCCTCCGGTTGCCTTAATAGTCTGCTTTAAGCTGAGACTAACTATTCCCTTGTAGGTCTTTGCCGTTGGAGCCGCCGACCGGTGCTTGTACCATCGGTCTGGTGTGACCACAGCAGATCCCACCGGTAAAAAGTGGCGCCTGATTCAGTGTCCCATGCAGATCAGTCGCACTTCCAGCTCTCTATCGATTGTGTCCCGTAAGAGCGGCGGCAGCAGCTCCACTCCCGGCTCCAAGCACCAGAGTTTCTCCAATCTCTACTCCAAGGAGAAGGAGAAGGGAGTGGTGGAGACGTGCGCCGTGATTGAGACCGTGCTGCACGGCTCGACAGGTTCATGCGCCAGCCCTGGAGCAGCAACTGCCAGCTTTCTCAAGCACGAACGCTATCGTCTTGGCGCGGACTCACCCCCGACCATAGGGAGTCTTAACCTGAATGATCGCCACAAGCAGCGAACTGCTGCTCTCAGGGAGACCTCGCATGCTTCCAGTGCTCCGGCCGCGGATGTGGTCGAGATCAGTGGGAAGTTTGAGACCCAGCTAAGGAATCCACGCGCCTGGTCGCCCGTACGCAGTGTGGGTTCCGTTGTGGGAATGGAAGCTCATCCGGAGAGCGATTCCACGGTATTCGAATCGGACTCTACGCACCACGGATCGGATGTTTTCCTAGGCGAAGATGACGACCACACGGGCTCCCAGTTTTGGACGGAATGCGGCATCCTATGGAGCTGCGTGGCTCCGGGTGCCGTCACCGTGGATGCTAGCAACATGCCTAATTGGTTCAACGAGCAGCTGACCAGCGACAGCAAAGTGGATGTGAATGCCAATTGGCGGAAGGATATTCTTAGCAAACTGCAGCGCCGGCAGGAAAGGCTTGCCAAGCTCCAAACTGTGGCCAAGTTCGAGAAGGCAGTGGAGCTCTCCTCGTGGGTAAAGTCAGCGGATGCACGCTACCAGAGACCTGGCGGAGAATTCGAGGATTGCATCATAGAATTGGAATGGGTAAGCAGCGGCAGTGGCAGTGATTCTTCCAGATCCGGGGACTCTGGCACTTTTACGGTTCTCAGTCCCGATGGAGCCGCCACGAAAATACAATTTCCCCTGTCGGACATCACCTGCGTTCAGTGCTGCAGTGAAGCAGGAGCACCCAGGATCGCTATACACGCTCCTCATCTGCCGGTAAACTGCTCGCCCGTCAAGCTGCAATTCTCCAGCGACTCGGAGATGGAAGATTGGCTATCCCATCTGTCCTCGGTGTGCAGCCAGATCAACACGCTGGTTGGCAAGCCGGCTAGCAAGGCCATCTGGCTAACCAGCGAGCTGGGCGATGTGTTTGTCTTCGATGCGGCCAACATGAAAGCCGCACAGCAGACGATCGAGCCGGGCGAGGGATATGTTGAGAAAATGGACGTCTCCACGTGCGAGACACCCTACTACAACACGCTCTACAATGGGTAAGTGTGGACTTACCTTGAGTAGGATTTTGTTGGTTTTACTTGTTTTGGGACTATTCTTCCTGCTTTTTTTAGAAATCTCTCATATTATGTTCGATTCTAATTTCTAAGTCGACAAGGAATTTTTTTTGAATATTTGATTTAAAAGAGTTGACATTTAGAACACCTAACCATGGATTAACACTTTGTATCCTTTCCTAATACCCTTCCTAATAAGAATGCCGTGCGGCACCGAACTGGAGATATCCGGCTGTGTCTATGACGATGCCGATCAGATTCGTTTCGATCTGCAGTCACACTCCACCGTCAAGGTGCTGCCGCATCGCGTGGAGAAGCATCGTGTGATTGCCTTGCATCTGAATCCGCGCTTCAACGAACGCACCACTGTGCTCAATTCGATGAAGGAGTCCGAGTGGCTGGATGAGATTCGCAATGATAAAATGGCCTTTGCACCGGGGGCTACATTCTCCCTGAAAATAAGGTATGTAGCCAGATCCTAAATAAAATATTTTATACATTTTTTAAAATCGTATTTCCGTTTCAGAGCTCTGCAGGATCACTACCTGATGATTGTGAATAATGCCGTGTACACCGACTACAAGTACCGCATCGATCCGGAGAGTGTAACGCGTCTGTATGTGAGCGGTCGCATCAAGCTCTTCAGCGTACTCTACCGCTGTCCCTCGCCGATCGTCTCCATGGAACGCATGCACTGGCGCCAGATGGGTGGCCACATTAAGCGGGTCTTCAACAGCGGCGTTGACGTAGTTTGGGGCATTTCCTGTGACAACACCGCTTGGGTCTACAACGGTGGCTGGGGCGGGATGTTCCTGAAGGGACTAGAGGGTTCGGGCAAGATTAACCCCATGATTGATACGCACACCTACTATGTGTACGAGAATCAGCGCTGGAATCCGATCAGCGGGTTCACCGCCAAGAGCCTGCCCACGGATCGGCACATGTGGAGCGATGCCAGTGGGCGGCAGAAGCGCAGCAAGGAGCACACAAAGCTGCTTTCGACGCACTGCGAATGGATCTCCGATTGGGCAATCGACTACAACATTCCCGGGGGCGCGGACAAGGAGGGCTGGCAGTATGCCATCGACTTTCCCGCCAACTACCATGCCCACAAGAAGCTCACGGACTGCGTGCGTCGTCGGAGATGGATGAAGAGATGCCGCCTCAGCAGCAGCGGTCCCTGGCAGGAGCTGAGCCAGTCTAAAATACTGGATGCAGCCCTTCAGGTAGGGTTGATCCTTTATTCCTTGCCCAAACCACTTTATTTCCGTAATACCTTACTCACAGGTTTTGGACGACGATGTGGACAGCGGGCAGGGTGAGAATACAGCGGTTACGGCCTGGGCCATTGCCTCGAACGGTGACGTGCTCATCCGACACGGCGTATGCTCCATGAATCCGCGTGGCGATGCCTGGGAGCACATAACCAGCGACCAGCCGCTCGTGGGTATAAGCATGGGACCCACAGGTCAGGTGTGGACTGTGGCCCGAAACGGCATGGTGTTCTTCCGGTACGGCATCAGCAGGCAGAATCCCTGCGGCGATGCCTGGCAACAGGTGGAGGCCCCGGCGGGCGTTACCTTCAAGGCGATAAGCGTTGGACGCGCTGGGATTTGGGCGCTGGACAACCAGCAGCGACTGGCTGTGCGAAAGGAGATCTCAAAGACCTTCCCCGAGGGCTCCCACTGGCAGTTTCTGCCCAATGCCGCCAATGTGCCGCCGCACACTGAGCAGCACTGCGGCTTCCGATCCGTGTCCGTGGGCGCCGAGGTGTGGGCTATATCCCTAAACGGCATTATCTGCCGGCGCTGCGGGATCACCAAGGAAAATCCAGCAGGCGTTGGCTGGAACCTGGGCATTGCGGTAAGTCTTAATTTAAATGTAATTAATTTCTTAAATATTTTAGTAATAATTAATTATATTTTAATCATCTTCTCTAATTTCAGGGACAATGGCAAAATGTCTCAGTCGAAGGATATATGTAAAGATGTCTTGGTTTCCATATATACATGTGTGTCATTCCTATATACATACGTACGTTCCGGATTGTTGTATTTATTTAAAACATAAATCGTAAGCTTTTTCGATTATGCCAATGCTTTTCCAAATATATATTTACAGCCAAGTTTGCTATATACCTTTAAAATGCCCCTAGAAAGGCATTATATATATTTAGAGTTGTACCAAATAATAACTTAAACCAATATTACTATTATGCCATTATTTAAGATAATTTATTTGAGCTGAAACAATTGTACAACGTTTTTGTTTAGTTTAACACAATAAGCTTTCGTGATTGTATTATTTATCGTGTTGTAAGCAACAATTAAAAACCTCAAGAATAAAAGTATTAATGTGACAAAACAAGTAAATTGGGTTGAAACAATTTGTTATAAATTCTTTCAGTAATTTAAGAAAATAAATATCTTTTAACAAATAACGGACTCTTATCGTGTATCGTTACATCGATTAGTCTTGTCAGCTGTTATCGATATCTTAATCGTTCCAGTTGCCCATCTCTATATTGTTAAGAATAACCAAAACAAAAACAACTTGTTTATTTTTCTTGTTTTAACTTAATTTAAAGCTTAAAATTGTTTATAAACTGCGGTAACTGGGACCATGTCTGATTATGACAATATACGCATCAAGAAACTGGTTTTGAAAGGCGAAAAACACAAGTAAAGTCGAATTGCTGGGACTATTGCAAGGTGCAGCGTCCTAAAAACCTTTCATTTTAGGAAAAGCAAGAAACGCAAGAAGGAAAAGGATGAGGCAGGATCATCTTCCAAGAAGTCAAAGGTGCAGGTGGACGAGGATGCCGTGGAGCATGGCGGCTGGTGGGCAGCAAAGACAGCGGCGGACATTACCGGCACTGTGTCCATTGAGTTTAGCGATCGGTGTTACCTGAAAGCCTTTGATAATGGGTGAGGTTTACTTTTTAATACTTCATAAAGCGTTAATTTATTTCCCCCAAATACCTTAATTACAGTTTGTTTACCCTTGGCGCCCCTCATAACCAAGGTGACGGCCCCGATCCGGAGGAGATTTTCACCGCTTTTCCCATTAACGACCGCAAGGTCTCTTTTAAATCTGGCTACGGAAAATATTTGAAAATCGAAAAGGATGGCATGGTCACAGGCCGATCCGAGGCCGTGGGCAGTATGGAACAGTGGGAGCCCGTCTTTGAGGTAGGTTCTCTTTCTTTTTTTATTGGAATTATTTATATTACATTAATTTTAAAGGACAAACGAATGGCCTTGCTGTCGGAAACCGGTCACTTTATGTCCATTGATCCGGAAGATGACGCTTGTGTGGCTCTGCGGAAGAAGGTGGGTCAGCATGAGGTCTGCAAGGTGCGGAGCAATGCTACACGGGATGTGGTTGTCGATACAGAGCCCAAGGAGGAAAAGGGTGACCTGGGCGAAGTTGAACGGAACTATGTGTAAGTACAAGCAGATCTTTGTCAGTAAATTCATTTAATGCTTTGTCTTTCTGTAGAAAAAAGTTCCAAAAGTTTCAGGACAAGAAGATGCGGATTAATCAAAACGACGTCAAGGAACTGGAGAATGCCAAGGCCCAAGGCTCTCTACACGAAACCCTTTTGGATAGACGTAGTAAAATGAAAGCCGATCGGTACTGCAAGTAAACTGATTAAGATTTCGATTTTGATCATTAAAGATTTTACTTTGCATTTATACTGGTAATGTTTTTCAATTTAAATAAATGAATATAGCTCTTGGGACAAATAATAAATAACTAACGGGATTACCTTGGCCTGTATAACTTTAAGTGGATTTATTTTTGTAGACCTCTTAAACAAACCCTAGTTATTGGTGTATTTTAATTATTTATAGCCTTCAAGCATAGTAAATCATGGTTTTCCATAACCTTTTAATGATTTAGCTCGATTTATTGTTGCTTTATATTTATGATTTATTTAATTATATTGCCTTTGAAGTGCTTTAAAAAACGTATCGTTAATATTTAAAGCTTGGTTCCCTTAGTTTCGCTACCAATATCAATTTATTATTAGTTCAGCGGCGTAAAAGTACTTAATTTGTTCTAGTGATTTTGTCCAAAAATCCAATGTGAATCGGGGCCGAACACAGATTTTCGGCATGCAGATTCCGGGATTAATTTGCTTCGAATTTGAGAGTTCAACTGGCCGGCAACGGCAACCTTTCCACCCCCCTCCGGCAACCGGCTGTGCCTCTTGCGATTCTCGCAGCGGCAGACGGCGTCACAACATGACATGGCCAGCCCATCCACCCAACCGCCCAACCACCGCAGCACTCGAGCCACCCCCTCGGCAGGCCAGCAAACCACCACCAGCAACGGCGCTCTCTGTGCGCACTCCTCACACCAGCGACGGCGTGCGCCTCTCGCTTCTTTCACGAGTAGTCCTTTCCGTGTGTCCTGGCGCCTCGTGCTCGGCCGTGCGCTCGTGGCTTTATTTTGGCTCTGGCCGGTGGCGCAAAGTCGGTTGGCCGTCAGTTAGCTTCCGTCGCTGTTCGTGGGTGAAAGTGTGGTCCGCACCGCGCCGTAGATACTCCTCGCGGTAGCCGCCGTATCGTTCTATCGGATGGATGCAATCGTATCTCGTGGATTGCCGTCAAGTGTCACTTGAAAATGGTCAAAATTGAATTTTCCAAGCACTAGTGAACGAACAAAGGTCCTCCAAATGGCCATAACGAGTGTGTTCCGGCCCCTTTCTGGTTTCGATTCCCGAACTGTAGTGATTTCCGGACTCAACCAGAGGTTTCTGTAGAGATACTTAAGTGGCAAGTGAACTCAATCATCGCTAAGTGAACTTTAACAGCTCGTAGTTAGCTGTATTCTATCATCCATCCATTCCATATGTGTTTTGGTAAGTGATCCTAGTGCAGTTTTGAATGTTTTTAATAAAGAATAGCATTGAAACCGCCAGACGTTTTGCTTCCCGCTCTTGTTTTTTCGGTGGTGTTTCCAAAATTGCATGCGATTCGGGGTGCTTTTTTCCAAACTGCCGGCGACGACGCCGACGACAGGTATGGGATAATCAATTCCAAGGAAAACTAGAATCAACAAGGAACTCCGCTGCATTTTGGCTGAGAGTGAGAGGAACTGCCTTTGAAATCCAACATATGAAACTCCTTCTTAAACATAAATCTACAATGTGTCAGAATTGATTTATCATTCTTGTAATTTGCGTGTGAACATCTCAGACATTTGTAAATATGTGCAAACAAAATTGGGAGTCGGACTACTTAATGGATCGATATACAAATATATTACTCAGAATATGTAGCTCATTTAAGACGAGCTGGTTAATTAATAATAGAGTTTGAAGTATCTAAACTATAAACAAAATTGAGTTAAAAATGAACCGAAAATCACCTATTAATAATTCTTAAAAGTAAGAAAAGTATGTCGCAAGCTTAACTTAAAAAAAAAAAAAACTTAAAATCCGTTCTTATTAATTCATAAAACTTAATACAACACTTTTATTTGTCATAACAAACTTATGGCAACACCAACTTGCGTGTGAGTATTCCATAAATTAGAAACATATTTAATCAGAGCTGTGGATCGATACACTCATCCATTACTCATACATTTCCATTTGGAATTATGCTGGACCTTAGGCTGCAGGCATTCTTAATTATAATTATGCTTTATTTGGTAAACAAATGTCTTATTAGAAGCTCCTTGAGGACTGCATATACAGGGTATGTCTTCAGGGTCGAGTAATCGGAGCATTTAAAATCCATTAAATGAAATTTCCTTTGTGGGCCACATTTCCCCTTTGTGTTGTGCTGGCCGCCTGTCGTCTCTCTCCTTTTGTCAAACACAAAAGCGGTCAATTGCAAGACAGACAGGGGCGGAAAAGCCGACAATGGAAATCCGTCAGATTTCTTTAATTTCCCCAGCATCCTTTGACTGCGTTAGGTGGGTTTCCTAGTCTGTGCTTAGCCTTAGTTTTCTTTTTTATCAATGATGACGTTGAAATCTGTTGAGAGTAACAAACAGGCAGGTCGAAAAAACGTTGTATTTTCCATTGTTTGTTCCACTTAAAAAAAGAGGTACTACTACTACTAATTTTGAGTTAGAATTTACAATTTGTCTTATATCTTAAATATATTTCATTAGGACCCCTTTTTATTACCTTTATTTTAAAATAAACCTAGAGTTTATGTCACAAACAGGACAGTATTTTAAATAAATGTTTTCACCTAGCTAACTTTTCGCTCGTGACTTTCCGCTGGCTTTTCCCATTACTCTTTTTATATATATTCGGACTTCCTGGTTGCGATACAAACCTATACCTGTGCTCCAATGTTTTTCTAATTACGTTCATGCACACAGACATGAATGTATGTACCTTGGACATCTGATGTCCCCGTTGCATTCAATTTGAGGCGCTTAGAAGTGCAACACTGGCACCACCCCCGACACCCACCCACTCGCACTCCCCAGAACACATGTCATGGTATACCCTGTGGGTACCTCTGGCAGAAAAGAAAACATGAAACAAAGTGAGAGACAGAGACCCAGACTAAATTAATCAGGGGCCAGGTAGAGCGATTGCAGAGCGGCGCCGTAGAGTGCCGGAGTTCCTCGGGGGTTGGCACATGAATCCATGCCATCCCAACGAGAACCGGTGAAAAACAACCCCATGCGGCGGAGTCTATCTATATGGCCAGGGATATTCACATATGTTCCTGCAGGGAAACATCAACATTATAAATGTATTAGTTTAAATACAAAGGTATTGTAATTGAAGTAAATCAAGTCGGATGGAAATAACTATGTGTTTTCCCTCAACTTGTGAAATTTAATATCTTAAATATTGATGATATAATAATTATAAATATTATTACGAAACTGTTTCTCAAAGCTCATTATAGACAAGCCAAGCAGAGTTTAAATTCCGCCAACTTTTCTCATAAAAAAGTAACAAAAGTTCAATTTGAAGCGAAGCACTTTAAAAGGTAGAGTAGAAGCTAACGTTTAGTGAAAGTTTTGTTAACTTCTTTCCTTTTTGGCTACAAAAAAATTGACCATTGGGGATGAAAGCGCTAACAGCTGATATATGTATATATTCAGGCCCGACTCCATTCTCACGGGTTTATTTCCCTTTGCAACCCAAAACAAGCAAACATACAAATGCTCGCGAAAATATTTATATAGTAATTCGAAGCTACCGAGTTGTCTCTGGTTTCTCCAAGAAGATTTGTTTATTAACTTTAAATGGATTTACCATATTTGTATTTTTCACAATTTCCGCTTGTCAATTTTAGAGAAATTCCCAGCGGAAATGAAGAAACATTTATGGGTTAAGGGTTCTTTATATGGACTCTGTGGTTATTAAACTTACTTTAAATCAAGTTAATGAGTTAAAATTATTCTCGAAATGCTTAATTCTGCTGAAATAATTGCACACATTATGCCGCTCAAAGTTGAAATGCAAATAAATACTCAAGGACTATTTAAATGTCGGAAAGGAACTCGGCTACGGCGGCGAAGTTTTCCGGATTACGCCTGCGGCGTAATTTCAGTGACGGCGGCGGCGGAACACACACACACACATTCCGGCTCCGAAAAGCATTTGTAACAGTGTTTAAACTCACATAGCCCTCCGTGGTTTGCGAACTATTAAAAAGTGAGTTGAATTCCTTAGGTCGGAGGCTGAGCCAACCGTCCGGAAAGCAGCGATCGGGGCTGGGTGTTTCAGGGACGGTGCGGTTGGGATGATTATCCAAGTTTTACTTTTACCATTCTTTCCCTTGCCTGGTCGCCGCACTTTTCCAACGCCATCAGGAGCCACAGCTCGTAGTTATGGGAAAATCTTTTAATTAATTTAAAACTAATTTTCTTGAAAGCCAACCGAGATGACCTTTGAGTGAGATGAAAACAGAAGCAGTAGTGCACACACTTGTTTAAATATTTCAGCTCTGTCTTGGGCTTGCAAAATTAAATTACTAGCAAATCTGTGCCCTCGACACCTATGGCCGACCTCAGAGTTCGAGAAAATGCAATAGGAAATGCAATAAAAAGTTTTCATTCACTTAGTTTGCATTCAAGTGTTCTGTGAAAATGCAACTTAATCATATTAGATAAATGCTGCCGCTGCCTGCCGCCTTTGATGTAAAACAGGAAAAACTTGGCAAAGTGGAGATTTTTCCGGGGCCGTAATCTCGAATGGATTTAAAGGGGACTCCCCAATTGGCCCGTACTTTGGGGGATCGACGAGGAGAAGCATTCAAAGTGGAAGTGGATTAGCAATTTGTTAAGCCAACAGTTTACTCAGCTCCGTGGGGCTTCACTGTGTCGAGTTGTTTGCATTTGTCAGAGAACTGCTGGCCTTTTTTGCAGCAGTTCCTGCAGCAGGAGAAGGATATCCGATGACCAAGCGGAATGAACTCCATATGCAGAGGAAAAAAAGTATTTATTTTTTATTAAAAATGAAAATAAAATGGAAATATTGAGGGATGAAGTAATGTAAAGTAACTAACTCACAGGATCTAGGAATAGCTTCTTCGGACTAAAATATAATTCCTAAAAAACTCTTTGGATATCAATTAAAAACAAATTACGACTAACTCTTTAAAATTGAAAATTTTCTAAAGGATTAAGAGGCCTCCTTTCCTTGACAGTTTTATTAGAACCATTATTAAGTAAAGAAAAATAATTAAGATCCAGAAAACAATATATAAAGCACTGCTTGGTTATAAATATACATAAATATATATATATTTTCCTTTATTAACACACTTTCCTAGAAGTTTTGGAAATGTGCTAAAATGAAAAGTTTGTTAGGTCACAGCCATTATGGACATTTCTTTATGTATACTTCTCCCCTGTGCTGGAGGAACTCGTTGCTCGGCTTCTCTCCGCCACTACTTTGTGTTTAATTGTAATTTTAACTTTTGCCATTCAAGTGTCTGTTATGTGCCATCTGGAGCGACTTGTCTGCACCGCCGCCAGAGCCTTTTCCGCCTTTTCCGCTCCTGCTGTCACGCTCTCGGCGTGTTTGCCAGTCGCAAATGTTTTTAGTTCGACTAAATGCAATTGTGGCCACTTCTTGCACTTCTTGCACTCGTCTGCTCGTCAAATTGAGTGCCGCTCGGGCGTATACGCAACGTGAAAAGCATCTGCAGAGCCGTGCGATAATTATCGTTCCAACATTATTAAACTTTAATTGAATTCGCTTAATAAAATCGGTTAAATTAGGTCAGATACTTAAGAACCGCATTTATAATGGTTTGCAAACAATTTATAATAGTATTGTTTTCTATGGTTTCCTACAAAAGTTTTATTTAATGATGACTTATACTGATTTTCAATCAGTGGTAGTTCTGTTTATTTAAATAATTGTTGGTTGGTTTTAGATGTATGAATTTCTATTATTATTTACTAAACAAAACGATTTATTTGGAAGCTATGTTTACTGATAAGGGTCAGGGTAAAAGCCAAAAAGTTGCTTTTAGATAAAATATAATACATATGCATATCATATCATTAAGTCGAGTCTAAATTTGGGATTATTAAATACAAAAAAGTAAAGCAACAAGGAGTAACATATAGTATATATATATACACTCTCTTCTTCTATAAAAAGAAAAGTAAGAAAATTATGAGTAGCTTTTAATTTACATCCAGACCGACACATCGTTATGAAAGTCAATTTATAAGTAGAAAAACATCACCTCGACATCTACGATTTTAATTTTCTGCTAAACGCTTGAAGAGACGCACATACGCAATTTAGCCTCACATCGCACACACACCGGTCTTAAGGTTTAATTCGCAATTTATGCGACAATGGAATTCTGTCTGTCGCGACGGAAACGGAATAAACTGCCATTTCCGGCGTATGCCAACATACACAGGAAAACTCAAAATCCACGCTCGTGTGGCGCCTGCCTGTGTCTTTGAACAAGGCAAATAATCAGGGAACAGGTACAATAACACTCGAAGTCTTCAGGAAGCAGCAACTTGGGGACTCTTTTTCATTCGCTCCCCTGCATTCCACGTGGCAGGGAAAACAAGGCTGTACGATTAAATAAAATACTTCCTAATAAAAAAAAAACGCAAATTTAATTTACTTTCGGTGGCTGTCGGCTCGCAGCAAACATAAATCGAAGTCAACGAGGTGCCCCCAGCCACTGACACCTCCTTCAACTCACCCCTAGAATCTTGCTCAGTGTTCAGTGTTGATGGTTAAGAGTTTTGTAAGGAAGCTAAAAAAAAGCTAAATAGAAATTCACTTACTTAAAACTTTCGATTTTATTTTGCTGAAATTATAAAAGAATATATATAATAATTTTGTATACTATAAACTCGTATATATCCTCAAAGCCTCAAGCTAAAGTCTTGTAAAATACTTAAATTTCATTTAAGAATAATTGTTTAAAAAATAGCACTAAATGTAAAGTTAGTCTTTGTCTTTTTTATACCAAATGAAATACATGTTATATTTTAATTTTAATATTTTTAAAATATCTTAAAATATGACTAAAAAACTTAATATAAAAATATAGCCGACTTGACAACACTGCTCTTGGCGCTTTCCTCAGCTCATTATGCTCCTGCTTCCCGCTCCTTGGCTCCGGATGGAGGAGTTGTATATGGCGTGTCATAAGCCTCCACCCAGTTACCCAAAACAATTTTCTTGTCCAACAAGCGTTGCGTTTTTAGGGGGTGGCGGTATATTGGATGGGTGCCTTGGGGGATGTGATGGTGTTATGGCACCACACCGGATGGTGGAAGAGGTGGCGAAGGCACCATATTTTCGAATCCATCTGATGCCTACGAGGCGCACGTGATGCTGAATATAATGAGAACAATTTTTATTTAAATTAGATCCACCGCCGGACACTTGGCACAATTATGGATGGGCAGCCAGCTGGCTGGAGGCTTCGGGGAGCCAGCTCGTCACTTGGTTTCCGCGTTATCCAGCTGATATAGGTGCTCATAAAATAAACTAAATGACCAGCATTTCGGTTGATTACTTTTCAACGTGCCGGCGGCATGAGAGGCACCAAATATTGTGCAATATGTGTGTTTACACCAAAAACAAATATTTGTTTAGTAAAAAATTAATTCAAGAAAGTGTGATTAAACATGGTACTTACATTTTGAAATTAATTTAGATATTTTAGTTAATATCGAATTGGTAACTAATTATATTAAGATTGAGAAATATTTACAAAATAATCTATTAAATGCTTTAAGAAACTGAAGGATAGGTTTAAATCTATTCCTGAAAGTGGAGTTATAAATACTAAAATACTAAAAAATATAAAAAATATACAAGACTTTCCCCTGAATTCATAGTTGAAAATATAAAGAAAATATATTTTTGCTTTTTCAATTTATCCAAGTCTCTACTTCAAGTATAGGGTATTAAAAATTCACAGACTTGGACTCTCGTGGGGACTATTTTATCTTATTTCGTTAGGGCTCTCGAAGGGTACTCGCACTCATTCTGCATCCACTCAAAACAGAGCTTGTTTTCGGCCTGTGCTCATTATCGTAATGGACATTCTGGGGGCGGGGTGCAGCTCGAGGGGATCGTGGGCGGTGGTGCTGGGAGTGTTGGGTGCGCATTCCATTAATCATGCCGGGAGCATACAGGCTACAGCACCGAGGGCCGGGAAAACAGAACCGCAGAATCAACAGCAACAAATCATGCGAAAGCAAATGCGCAAATAATGCCGCTTAAAATTTCAATGCCTCGGCATTATTCATTCATTCTCCGGGCAAAGCCGTTATCGGAAATTAATTTTCAAAATCCGCTTAATGGTAAACGAGCAGGACTAGATGCGGGAGTAAATTTATGAGTGCTCCAGATATGCCAAACCGGCACTGCACTACATTTTTCTGCTCTAAATTTGGTCTGTTTAGCTGTGGGTTTTATTTTAATGAGCCAGAGTGAGAAGTTGGCGCAATAATACATATGTACACAGTACTACGTAGTGAGACAAATATATTTCACGCTCTGCCAAAAATTCGAAATTAGTTTTCCCCGTCTGGGAAGTAGCTATTGGGCTTCCAGGGTTCTCTATCAATTTACAACTAATTACAGAGTCCAAAGCGCATATCCAATGACATGGCTCGATTGCAAGTCAATATTTGTTGAGCCTACAACGGGCCAAAGCCACAAAAGTGCAGTAAATTGTACGCTGCCCGAATATCTCCTTTCCCAAATAACACATTTCAGTCACGCAATATGGCCTCGAATTAAAGTCAAGCATTTGAAATATAAATTCTGCCATAAAAATAAGAGAAAACACTATAAAAATTATGCAAATTTTGTGAATAACTCGAACTTGCTGGCAAAAACTTAATGCGATTTAATAATAGACATTTATTTGTAATGATTTGTGCTGGATTAAAATAATGGGCATAAAACCATAGAAAAAGTACCATTCATTTTTTCTAAACATTATAACGATATGTATTAATTAATTGATTGTTGCTGACAAAAAAATAAAACAAAGTAAATAAATTAATTTGAATTTTTTGTTGCAAGGTACATTAAGTGTATAATGTTTAGGAGAATTTCCTTTAATATTTCTGATTCTGAACATTAATAAAACTGATTTTAAAACCCTTTGAGGGGGATATGTTATTATATAGACAACCAATAATTTTACACCATTTAAAATACATCAAAATTTACCATTTAATTTATTTTTATTTATTTTCTTTTTTTCATTAACTTGTTCTGTTATTTCATGGAAATATTCAAGATTTTTTGTCATGCTCCATTGTTGTATTTTAATTAAATTGAGCTCTTTTTTTCTGTGATGTTTCTGCTGTTACAAATACCAACTAAAAAGAAGCTCTCGGGGAATGGGGCCAACATATTGCAGGGCTAGAAGTTGGCCATTGTGCTTACTCCATTTGATTCGATTTTCGCTGATGAACTCCTTTGGACTGTCGCTGCCGCTGCCGCTGCCTTCGATTAATGGATTTCCTTCGCCCGACGGCTCTGGCGCCTGAAAGGCTGCCATAAAAACTGACAAATCAACTTCCAGCTGTTTCGGCGTCAACGACCACCACAAATACATACACATACACAGGGCACAGTTGGAAGTGCGCAGCAGAAAAGGATACGGCGGAATATGTTCACAGGACTTTCGGGGGAAGGCTCTATATGTATATGCTCCACGGGACTCAATGGCAGAGTTATGCAAATATTAATATCTTTTTTCTTATTTTTTTTTCCCTTTGCGCCTCCCCGCGATAAGGGAAATTGGAAGGAACTTCGAGCGAGTGTCCTGGATTTCGGCAATCGGAAATCAACGCATAGAGTTTTCATTTTTGCGACCCTAATAATCCGCCCTTTTGCTTTTCTTTCTGCTGACTCGCCGATATGTGTTCCTATCCGATCTATTTGGACGTGAGGGAATGGAAAAAATTATAAATCTGGATCTGGGTCAAAAGGCAAATTGCTTGTAATTCATTTTCCCCATATAGAGACATTAGTTGGGCATTATTCATGATTATGAGGGGGAGTCTGGGAGTGGTGTGTGTGTGGTTTCTTATCTATAAAGATGTTGGCCAATTTCAATTTGTAAAAAGTGTCGTTCTCTTTATTTTTTTTGAGTCTCTAAGGATTTGGGGGTGAAAAGATACATATATCTTTTTTATTTTCCCAGAGTGTCTGCATTGTTATATGATTGATAAAAGAAAATGCAGGCTTTAACAGCTTAAAAGAGCTAAACAAATTATTTTAAATTGCTTTTGAAATACAAAATCAAACCCTTAAACCCATAAAAGTCTGCCAACGGAGTGTGAAACTGTTAGATATGTTGAAGTCCCCCATTTGGAATATTAAACTTTGCCACTGTCAGTCTAAGCGCATTGATAAAAGCTCCGTTTTGACTCCACGGCCGTAATTAATAAGCCACTACCACTGCGTGCACTCCACATGCAGATGTGTCTATCTTTCAACCTCACGGATGCGGATCCAGCGCGTCGAGATGTGTGTGTTTGGAGCCAAGTTTATGGCACGGACAAAGACGACAGCCACAAGACTCAAGACTCTCCTAGACACCCGGAGGCGTGCCAGGCGAAAGGCGGAGAGAAAGCTACTCGGAGTGCAGACAACAGGAGGCGGACACCGACAATGTGGCTGACTGATTTAAGTGCACATTTAGTGGCAGAAGCAAAGCGAACACACCAGGCCACCAGGCTCCCCCTCAAGGACCCCGAGGTGTCCTGCATTTGGAGCTCCATGGCACACTGCTCGGAATTACCAAACAGGGCTTAGAGTATTTATTTAAGACTGGTAAATACCCAAAGCTTTGCTGGCATTGTCGAATTTTGAGGAGATCTTCTAGTTATCGTCACATCACGGCATTAGTTTGACTAAAGAAGGTTAATTTTTGCAATCTGGTAAAAACTCTACAAAGCACTTTCTTTTTCCCCATAACTAGATCCTAAATTTCTGTCTGTTTTCTCTTGGCTTCTGTTTCTAGATTTTCCCGTTGTTAATCTTTGTAATATAAAATTTATTATGCAATTTTATAACTTTCAAAAAGTTATATAAATATCAACTTTTTCGAGCAGTGTGGTACCCTCGCAGAAACTGTCTTAGATTGCGGTCTAGTCACTAAGTTTCCTGTGCAGACGTCGCAGACGTTTATTAAAATGAAGTCAGTCCCCGGGTCCGACAGGTTTTGTGGTGGTGCCAGTGCTGGGTCTTCAATTATTAAGTAGCACTTACAGTGTTGCCTCGGCTGACGAGCGACATGGACGGCGGAGCGACGTGGAAGAGGAGCTGCAATGGCAGAGGTGGATGCAGGACGCCCTTTAATGTCCACCTGCATGCAATCCAGCCATTGGCCCCGAGGCGCCCTATGGAGTGGCTCCGTGTTCATGCACGGCTAGCTGCTGCTCTTTCATTTCCATACACTGAAAAAAATATAGATTTAGAAGCTCTCTGATATATATTTTAATATTTAAAGCTAAGAGGTTGAATATAATACATATTGGCGCCTTAGAAGCATGTTTGGGTAGGTTTTTAGGGTAATTCCTTAATATTCTAGAAAATATTTACAAGGAATGACAGTAAAAATACTTCTAGGGCATAATAATTCCCATTGCTAAAACTCTTCTTCCACCTTTCTTTCTTCATCTTTTAATAGTAGTAATAATTTCTCAGTGTATAGGTGGGCCAGCACTACCCACTAACTGCCCGTGTGCTCTGTGGTGCTCCATCCGTACGGCGGGTGCCTGGTGAGGTGCGGGAATAAGCCTTCTCCACCTTTATTGTATGTGTAATATACATATTATTTACCTCGTGGCTTGCTTGTTGGGGATCCCTAACTTCTGATGAAAGAGTTACAAGTTTTGTGGTGGCCCCCGAGGTGGTGGATCCACCTCCGTTTCCACCCACTGCACGGCGCTAACGTCAATGTCAATTGCACCGGGCACGCGAGATGTGTTGGTTTATTCTTGTGGAAAATGCCACGCGATAAGGATGCAGTCTAGAGTAATTTTCGCCTCGCCAGGCCCGCAGACTTCTCCATCCCCTTTGATGGGCTCAATTGCCGGTGCATTCCAGGCATGTCAAAGGCTAGCTTGTATATACATATATCCCCAACTGTTGGACCTTTGTTCTGAACTCACAGATTGCTCCATGCAATGAAAATATTATTATTTTGCTGCAAAAGCTCGCATAACTTTAAAGAAAGAGATGCAAGGAAAATATTTGAAATGTTTTTCTTCGAGTTTTTAATATTCTGTTGGACTTTATGCTGGAAATATGCCATCAAATTGTGAGTTTATTGACATGCTTTTTACTAAATACTCCAGAAAAACGAAATTATTTAATACCAAGCTTGAATGTCACAAGCAACGCGTTTAAATAAAGAGTTTAACTTTGATAACGACCTAAGGCTTTTTGCTTAACCATTTGGATAATAAAATAATAGTGAAAAGCTTTCTTAGAAAACACTAAATGAAAAAGCTTCATAGAAAAAATCATAAATTTAAATTTATTTTTTTTTATTTGCAGAATAAAAATAATCATTAAAATACATAGGTTAAACTCTTGGAGCATAAAATATAACGAACTACTTATTTATATTTAATTTAGTTTAAAAATACATTACAATTCGCAATGAAAATTTTAATTGAATGGAATCCTTGCCTTACGCTTATTTTTGTGGGCAAGTTATTGCAATTTAATCCCTTGAAAAATATGAATTAAAATCGATTTTCTGTAAATTAATTGCATTTAAGCGTTTTTTTTTTTCTTGGCTTTTGCCTCGAGGTTTGCCAGCTGGTGGAGTATCCTCAACGATCCTGTGGCTGATGTCGCAGTCATTAAAGTTTTTTTTTGTGGTTTTGGTGTCAAGCACAACGACTGCCCCGCCTCCTCTTTACATTGTTGTGTGGTTCTTAACCCTCCTTGGTCCTTGGAGATGTAGCGCATTTATTTTTGTCCATTTGGGACTGGGTGTTGCACATTCAAGTCGTTGTTTTGCTTAGTTTTTCTTAGTTTAAATAAAGATTATAAAAAGGAAAGTCTTTAAGAATCTTTCAAAGTTACTAGTTTGTTCAAGGAATTTAAAAGAGAAAACCTTAGGCACGATTAGATTCTATTTTTCCAAGCTGTTTGAGCAAAGAATAGTCAGGTTTCGTTGGATAATTTTCTGTTTAATTAACTAACACAATTAGTAAGCCTTGGTTTTGCAAAGCACTTCTTGTCTTCCCAACTGGAAAAGGGATGTGAAATCTGATTTTTCCCGCCTTTGTTTTCCTTTCCTTATGTTGAGTTGACTTCCGCAATTTCCTTTTTTTTTTTTTACTTATCTTTATTATTTGGCCAAATGAGCAAATGGTAGAGCTCCTCGTTGAATGCGAATGAGGTCCGTTTTCCGTAATTACATACAGCGTACTCCCTACGTTTTTACCTGCTGCTCGTCGGGGCTTTTGTGGGGAGAACAGGGAGGTCTGAAGGTGGTCGGTCAAGTGGGAGGGAGGGCCGCATGCGGGCGACCAAATGGAGTTTTAAGTGCAGACTCAGCCCGATGCCGTCATCATCCTTGGCCATTGATTAAGAGTAAACAGAGCATGTAAATGTTTGGATATTCAAACTGTGCATTTTTTCTTTGTGGCTGAATTTTGCACATTTTAAAGTTCCCCATAAACGTGTGGGTGGGTGGGTGTGAGTTGTGTTGTGTTGTGTTGTGTTGCGGGTTGTGTGTATGCCGAGCCACCCCGAAATGTTAAGCGAGTCAAAGCAGAATTTTCCTCGCCCACCAAGCATAATGAATAACATCAGTCCGAGCGCCAGAACGGCTGCGAGGGTGGAAAAGCTGGCCGCGGCCACACAACACCCCCGGGCACCCCCCAGCAGGGTTATTGACATTTTGTCTATCTGGAGAATAGAGCTAAGCACAGGACTTTCCCGTTCGGGTTCGCGGTCTCGATCCCATTCCGATTTTTCGCTCCCTGCATTTTCCCGGCCAGGCATGCCCCATAATTCTCGAGCCTTGATTTTCCGCGCAGCGACAATTTTGCAGAGCTAGGCTGGTCAGTAATGCACTTGCAGAAAATTATATAAAGCAGTGAAATTGATTATTAATTATCTAATAAGTTGGCCAACTAGGAAATGAAATCTTCCAGGGTTTGGAATTCCTTAAAAAAGGTGTTTAAAAGTATAAAAAAGTTTAGGGTAATACTTTAGGTATAAGTTTTATTTTTGTATCATTTTTAAGGAATTTCAAAATTGAAATTTAACATATGTATATTTGGTTGCAAGTTTATTGTAAGAAACGTAGATTTTAAAAGCAATTTCTGTGGCACCCTTGAAAAAAAGGTGGTCGATAATTTTATATAAAACAATAAAGAATTAATTCTACTAGAATATATTCGTTATTGCTTAAGGTACTAAGGGATGTTATATTATCAATAAAATATAAAATATTGTAATTTATAAAATTATTTGTATTAAAGTAGTCATTTTTACATTTATTTTACATTACATTAGTATATTAGCTTATTAAATATTTTTTTCAAGTACATTTGCCTTTTCAAAGAGCTCAAAATATTCAAAAATATGCCAAAATATGCTCCGAAAAAATCAATTTATTCGAGTGTTGCTATCGCGAATTAGCGCTCTCTGGCGGGTGGTAACTGGTTGGCAGGATAACGGCGCATTCACAGGACCGCACAGTGCAGTTAATAGTTTTCTGATGCCTCCCCGGGCACACACGCGCCGTTCTGTGACCTCCGACCACCGATCGCCCATAGCGACATCGATAATCATGTTGATGGGCGCTGCACTATTGAACCAGTGCTCGTTGGGGGGTGAGCAGAGTGGATATGGGAGAGGATAAAGCCAAATTCCCCCCCCTGAAACTATAGCCAGTTTCTGCAATTCAAAATCGAAAAAAAAAGAAAAACAATTCTGTGGACTCTCTGCTTTCAATTTGGTGCAAATGCCTGTTTCTGCTTTCTGGCCTCTGCTTTGTTTCCACTACATTTCCCACACTTTTCCCAACGCCCACGATGACCATGGGATTTTGGCTGTAAGTCGCTCTATTTGCACATTCTGTTGTATGGAAACCTCTGTGCCGGGGGATTACTTTCAGAGTTCATACAGGGATTCAGACCATTTTCGATTTTGTTTAGAAATTTGTTTGGGGGAAATTAAAATAAATAAAAATGTATTTGCTTACTACGGTTTACTACGGAAATTGTTCTGGGAATGTATAAATAATTATTTGAGGGAACTTGGAATACAAATTTATAATGAATTAATTCGAATCAAGGTTTTTTTAATCAATAGAAAATATGTTACGATTTCTAAATCCATTTTTTAGATCTTCTAATCGAATATTATCCAAATATATAATCCTCTAAATTGATTCCACATTCACTTTTGTCTGCCTGCAATCCATCAAAACCAAGAGACAAAACAGTGAAAGGATATCGGCCATTAGGGCTGTTGAATCTGGGTCTGGAAAAGGCGTGCTTAGCCACAACCAACTGTTGTCGGAGCCGTTGGAAAATGGTTTAATGCGAACGGATGCACGCACGTGTTTGTGTCTCTCTGTGTGTTTGTGTGGCAATTGCCAGGACCTCGGGACCAACTCATTAGCGCGCAGGGTGAACAATGTCCGTATAGCATCTGGCCATCGGAACGATCCGTGCGTGTCCGCAATTAAAGTCACGGCGAAGGGAGGGGAGCCCTGAGCTCGGAGGGTGTGCTGCGTATCCCAGTGACGCGACAGATTTCGCTAATGACCCCGGGGGGTATGGGGTATTCGATGGATTCCTTTCCTGAATCGCATGCATTGCGCACTCCTATTTCCGGCCTGGCCAGAACTTCTGTTGATGAATCGAAAAACTACAGGAATTACATTGATGTGCATGTCAGTGGGTAAATTACGAGCTCATCGCCCACCTTCGCCGATGATGTATCGTTGCTGTCGCCGCCCATGTGTTGACCGAGCTCAAAAATGTTGTTAATATTTTATTTGTGGTAGATTATTTAATTACGGTGGGTGGTCATAAGCCACACACACATGAAAAGCGTTAAGTTTGATAGTAAAATCTGACAATATAAGTGGAATTCTGCGTCTTAGTTTGAAGTAAATGGGAAACCATAAAATGCAGAATATTTTTTGAAGGGGCTTTTGGAGTTTATGGTTAAGAAATTTATGTTTTAGGGAAACTTGGTCTAAGCTCAAGGTACTTGAATTTTTGTTTAATATATTTGGGCTTTAAAATCAAGAAATATATGTAATTTGTTCATTAAAGTTAAAGATAAATATATTTTCAAGGGGGTTTTTTTAGGATATAATTTAAATTATAAGGCAGTTCAATAAGAACTTTCCTTCCTTTAAACATATTTTTACCAACAATTGAGCATTAATAATAATCAAATATTAAAGTATATATTTTTTTCTGAATAAAGCAATAAAAAACACCCTTAAAATAAAAAAATAAAATGATTATGGTCATTAATAACCTACTTATTTCCCATACAAAACAAATTGGTTTGCTTTATTAATTCGTTTTATATTCTATTGTGGATTAAGCTATTGTCAGAATGAATCTCGCCGAGTCACATTTTCAGTGGGTATTGTCTAGTCACTTCAAGCCCTGACTTTTACGCTTTTATGTTTGTTTTATTCCCTTGTCCTGGACCATAACTTTCGATGAAATTGCATTGAATTGTGGAAATAATCGCCATAAAAATGTTTCGTGCACGACTTGTAATTGGTTTAAGAATTTATGAGGGTTGATTGTGTTTTTCTTTCTTTCTTTTTCGATTTTTGGTTTTCTTTCCCCCTTTAAGATACACATACAGGCATAGAACAGGTCATACGTATGTGTGTGGGTTTCGAGTTAGGGGTTGGGGTGGCTTTATGCCTTGATAGGGGCCATTGACACCCTTTGTTGTTGGGACTTCACTTTTAAGCTCTTTGTCGAAATGTCATTTGTTTTGTACGCCAAGTGAAATGCCGCTTTTTAAAATCCTTTCGGGTCAGGATAAAGGTCGAGTCTGGGAATGACTAATGCAGGTTTAAAGAAGAAATTTAAGCTTTAAGCCACCTTTCTTGGTTATGCCTTCGGCTATTTATGGTGAACTGATAAGGTCAGGCAACTGGAAACTTAACGGAGACAGGTAGATTTACCTGAAAATAACAAAATATATATTGTACATTTCAAGTGCGCTGTGTATTGCTGAATAATTTGCTTAGTCAATTTGCAAATGTAAACCGCAATTTGTTTTGAAATCATGTTGTGTGTATCTTTTTGTAATGTCAACATTTTTTCTGTCTCTCTTGTATTTTTCAGAATATGCCTGGCAGGCTCAGGCTGCTGACTCCTGCTTCCACCAAGAAAGCCCAATGTCACAGCAATTTTCTACCCTGGCGATGAGAGCTAAACAAATGACACTCCTTCTATGAGGGATAGCAAGCATCTTCCATCGAAATCAGAATCGCAAAGGCAATCGCAGAATGTGTGCCAGCCTCGTGGAGCCGGCAGCATCCTGAATCTGAGTGGCAGGAGAAGATTCCTTGGACAGACACCTCTGATTGAATTGAAGGACAGCGAGGGAACGAAGGAAATGCGGAAGAATACCAAGGAAATGGCGGCGAACAGGAGGCGAAAGAAGACAATCGCTCTACTGACATCGGGACTAAAATCAGTAGTCAAGTGGAAAATTATTGTATCATCCATAATGTTGCTCTTATTAAGTGGGACAAGTGAGTGAAACTCATTTACGGCAGAGGACTCCCTGACTGCTTCTGACACTTTCAGCCCGAATAAACACACAGTAATAAGTGTGTGTGCGTGTGGCAGCCAACATGCGTATACGTAATATTTGAACATGGAAACTGGTTACATCACTAACTACCCTGATGGTCACCTATTTGTTTTAATCATAGAAATGCCAACGTAGGGAATTTACTTAAAGTTCCAAAAGCTTTGCAACCCAAACTGGTATTTTGAACAACAAAATTGCATTACGTATACGCATGGGTTTTCATATGTAAAATAAGCTTTAGGAGTTCCTTAAAACAAGTCGCATCTTTTTAATACCCTTTCCAGGACTAGAAAGAGTAGTTTTTGTTTAATTAACTTGACCTACATGGTTTGGAAAGTAATATTATAATACCCTGATAAAAAGTATTTTAAGATTAACAAGAAAGGAAGCTAACTTCGGCACGCCGAAGTTTGTATACCCTTGCAGATTGGTTTTCATATTTATATTATAAATTATAATGCCGAAAACAGACACCTTATTATGTACTTACTTATTATGTTTACAGTTTGACAGTTACAGTTTTACAGTCCCAGCTTTATATATTTTATACATTTACCGATCGCTTCTATGGCAGCTATAAGATATAGTCGTTCGATTTTCATAAAATTTATACCAAAATTCTGAAATAATACCAGAAGCTTATGTCTCAAATTAGATTAAAATACGATGAAAAACAACGAAGTTATAATTTTTTTTCGATTAATTTCCCGATCGTTCTTATGGGAGCTATAAGATATAGAGGTCCGATTTTCATAAAATTTTTACCAAAATTCTGGAATTATATAAAATGGCTATATTTAAAAAACAATGCAAAAATAATGAAAAACACCCAAGTTATAATTTTTTTTCTACAAATTTATCGAACATTTGTATGGCAGCTATATGATATAGTCGTCCGATCCGGCTCGTTCCGACATATATAGCAGTGAGAGTATATAGAAGACTATATGCAAAGTTTCATTCAGATAGCTTTAAAACTGAGGGACTAGTTTGCGTAGAAACGGACAGACGGACAGACGGACGGACATGGCCAGATCGACTCGGCTGTTGATGCTGATCAAGAATATATATACTTTATAGGGTCGGAAACGTCTCCTTAACTGCGTTGCAAACTTCTGACTGAAATTATAATACCCTGCAAGGGTATAAAAAGGTATTTAAATATTCGCTATACTGAAAACGGAAGCTACCCCCCCTTGTTCTCGTTTTGGTTGCATAATTTGTACCCGGGGGAGCTGTTGGATGCGACTCAATTTACACGACCGGGCGGAGTAAACAATAGTAGAGGCCCTTGAATGGGGCCAACAGAAGGCAGCGACACGAAATAAATTACAAGGATTTATAATTCTTATCTCTCTGTATTGCGCTCTCCGTGTCCTTTCATGTGGTGACTCCTGCTCGGCAATTGCCTCGGCATTGTGCTCCTGCTGCTGCTGCTGCTGTGCTTCCAATCCTACAAAAGGTCACGTGCTGGCTGTGCGAAAGGGTCGCCTCATGTCCCCCAGCACATTCACCGCCCTCAGCGGGGACCTGCATGTGCAGATCCAGTTCAACGGCGACGACATCTCCAGGCCATCGACGACGACGAAGGAGGAGCGCCCCACCACCACGGAGCACTCGAGCGCCGACTTGAAGACCAGGAACAACACCATAATGAGCACTTTAGTCATTAGCAAAATCATTGATGAAGCGGAGGAGGGCCCGCCGGCGAATTATCTAGTGCCCGTTGCAACCACCAATAGCAGCAAGCTGGTGCTGCAGCGCCGGCGCAAGGAGGTGGTCCAGAACATACCGCTCTTCCCGGATCCCAGGTTCAACGTCACCCAGGTGACAGTGCCCTGCCAGACCTTCCTGATCGGCGGTCGTTATGAGATGCAGGTGGTGAGCAACCTTAGGAAGGTGGGCAAGAACCAGAGCGAGGTAACCACCACACTGGTGCCATCCCAGGACGAGCGCCTGCTCCAGACCCTCGATGTGCGGTGGCCCAGTGCCGAGATGATTGTCAGTCCCGTGCGTCTGAAGACATATCCAAAGAATCCCGTGGAGGTGACCCTGCGCTTCCCCGAGGTCAACTGCAACCAGACGGGCAGCCTGCCGCTGCCGGAGTTCTGGCTGGAGCTCCTCTACTGCGGCAAGGAGCGCAGCTGCAGTCGGAACATGTCCAGGTCCAGTGTGCTCTTCGCGGAACAGATACGTGGCTTTCCGAAGAACAAGAGCCTACGCCTCGGCTGCGAGCTGTTCGGCCTGGCCGGAAACTACGCGGTCCAGCTGCGTCCAATGGTACCCATTCCCTCCCAGAATGTGCCCACCACCCGACGGCTGCTCAGCGTGGACTGGAGCGATGAGTTCGTGTTCAATGTGTACGCCCGCAGCATCTTCCCCTGCGATCCGCACACGGGCATCGGAGTGCTATATGAGTATCCGGGCTGCATCCTGGAGCAGGGTGACCGTGTTCGCCTCTACGCCAAGCTGCGCGCCGATGTCGCCTCGCTGAAGCCACCCACCTCGCTGCACTACGTTGCCGAGCAGCGGGTGGTGAAGAGCCAGCACTCGCTCCACTTCGCCTGCGACCTCTTCTCGGAGAAGTATGTGGAGTACTGCTTCGTCTACGTCAGCCAGGCGATATCCGGAGCTGTGGCTGATGTCCGGATGGACTGCGTCCCCACGCTGCCCGTGAGCGGTGAGTTATCGACGGTGCATTAACGCCGCATTTAACGTCATTTAAAATGAAAATCCCAATTAAAGGCTGTTAACAGATTAATTGACATCTCGCTGCATCTGGCACCCGGATATTAAGCCTTAAGTTTTAAACAGAGAAACTTTCTTATTGGTAGAATTTAATTATAAAGTACTTCAAATGCTCTTTAATTCAAGAAAAAAGCTTTTGCTTTATATGTTATATTTAACTTGGAGACTAACTTTAAACCAAACAAATCCATATAATATTTTTAGATTTCTAAAGGATATGTCTTTTTTGTAAACATTTTAAATTCAACCTACTTTAATAACTTATATATTTATTTAAGTATCATCTTATTACATTACTAACAATATTTTTATTCCACAGATTCGGACACTGGAGGCTGGGGACCCTGGAGCGAGTGGACCCCATGTTCTACGAATTGCTTAGGTGGAACGAGGAATCGCTACCGATTCTGTGACTCTCCACCTCCACGATATGGCGCCAAATTCTGCGAGGTATGTAACATACATAGTATAAGTATGTAATGGCACTCGCATATACTCGTAACCCGGTCGATTAACCTCTGTACGACCTCTGCCTCCACCTGATTTGACAACGTTAATAGTCAAAGTTTGATTGAGTGCTCCGAGAAATGATTAATACTAGCACTCGCGTCAAGACGATTTCAATAAGTGCTGAAACTACATCCAAAGACAGGCGAACTTCGTCGCTTGACTCGGGGGATGCTTTCACCTTTACCCTAGAGATGGCTTTCAGTTGAGTTCAAATTTCACTTGGTTATAGTACTACACTAAGGGAAAATCTGAAAATAAAAACATTTTATGTGAGAGTTTTGGCATAAAAAAAATAATAATACCCCAATAAAAGGAACTTAAATATATTTAATTTGCAAAATACAAATATTATAGTATCCTATCATGTTATTGAAAGGAGGACAGCTTGAATTTATTTCAGTGTACTCCCCCAACAGCAAACTGGAACTATTCCATTGTTTTTGCTTGCAGAGGAGGACTGAGGCTTGGGTGGCTTCGCCATGTTGTCTGCGAGCTTGTTTCCACACTGCGACACTTGCTCTAGATTGCGTGGGGAATTTACGGCGCTTCCGACAATTGTCGGCCTACTGCGCCTCGCTTTATCTTGTTTCTTTTGTTGAAAGCACTGTGTTTGGAGCAGGGAGCAGTGAACCACCGCCTCCTCCGACACTTCCCTCCCGCGCATTTCATTATCCAAAAACTTCCGGCATCAGCAGCCAGCGGTAGGGGCACATTTGGTCGTACTTTGCCGTAACTTGGAACTCGGAACAATTACAGCGAAAGTTTTTAAATGTTCTCCGCACTTATTGCGAGTAGTTCTTACACGGCTCTCCGGATGCTGGGACACAATGCCATCGCCGTGGGGCGGGCCACAATTGAGTGGGCGTGGCCGGTTGAACTGGAAATGGCTGAGGGATTCAGCACCACGCGCTTTTCATAACAATTTGCATTCGCCCCAAAAGAATAGACCAGGGGCGTTGCCGCCGCCGCCTCTGAAGCCATGTGTGAGCGTGTCTACAAATATTGCCCCACGGGCTATTAATCAAACAAAGCCTCGGCTCGACACGGCACAGCCCGGCACACGGCACGGCGAGGCAGGCTCTGTATTTGCTTTTAGAAAACACGGCAAATAACCTCTGGTGACCACCGCCACAAACTCAAATTAGTGGTCCGCCACTCCGAGTGCGTTAGCTGTCGGAAAATGTTTTGTATTTTTATGATTTACTCACGAAAACCAAACAATAAATTGTCAATTCAGTCAGCACCACCCTGAAATACTCCTCGCCTTTGAAAAGAATTCTAGGCGAAGTTATGTATACCTGAGGTTTTGCTAAGAAAAATAGGGAAACCTTGTTCTTTATTGTAAATAATTCTTAAGAGTTTAAGGCAATATATAAAAAAGTATAACAGAATTAATTAAAATTCAAGAACTTCTTAAAGATTTCAGTGATGCTGATATGAATTTAAAAATTCAGAAACATTAACCTGAGCAAAGAGAAAAATTATAATATAAATAAATAAATATAAATAAATATTTAAATAATTAAAAATATATGTCAAATGTTCAGAACTTGTAAAAAAATATCAAATATTAAAATAGCTAAATATAAAACTTATTGCCTTTTGTTTTGTGTAAATAAATGCACAGAAATTCAATGGTTTAATTGCTTTAATATCACTAGTACCCAAACTCTGCCGTAAATGGGCTTAATTGCAAGTGATTTATTTTATTTAAAATAAATATGTTGGCCTGCAAATAAAAGTTCTGGCAGCATAAAATAGGTTTACTGCTGAAAAGGTATAAAACAAAAGCTTTGAAAAGCTTTCATTGCCTTGACAACCTAGACTTGTTGTTATATTTATTCAGACTTCATTTTTCCCAAAAACTCAAAGCAACAATAAGTTTCTGCTCTATTTTCCACCAAAACCCGAAAAATTCGCCCAAAATTCTTTATTATTTCCTTCGGATAACCAAAGAAAAGCCGCCAAAATGCCGCCAAAGCCAAAAAAGGAGAAGAAGGATCCTAACAAGATCACCCAGGTGGACAGAACGTTCTACGAGCTGACCATCACGGATCTCAACCAGAAACTGGCCCGCCTGCGCTCCCACATGACCACCGTGGATGAGTCCAACATTGCCATAAATGAGAAGCTGAAAGAAATGGAGGCCGATGGCGTGGACGTGGCCGCCCACTTAGAGCGCACCTTGGCGGAGCGGAACAACACGATAACCGAACTGGAGGAGCGCTTGGTGGAGATCACCAAGGTGCGGGACGAGGAGAACAAGATGGCCCAGGATAAGATCGGAGATCTGGAGGCCAAGTACAAGGCCATGCACGACCAGCTGACTTCCGAGATCAAGCTGCTCAACGGCAAGCTAAACTCCCTGGACGAGTTCCGCATCCAGCGGGACGTCCTGCTGGCTAAGTTCGACGACCAAGAGGCGGATCTCAAGGAGCGAGAGAAGGACCACAAGGAGGCTCTCTACAACATGGAGCAGCGGGCGGTGGTTGAGAAGGATGCCCTCAAGAAGGAGGTGGAGCAGAAGCTGCTCCAAGTCTCCGAGGACTTCACACGCTCAAGCGAGATCCGGAATGCTGGCTACACGCGTCGCCTGATTCGCGAGAACATCGCACTGCAGAAGGAGATCGATCTGCTGGTGATGTCCCAAATCAAGCTCCAGCAGGCCTACACCAACCAGAAGGCCAAGCACAAGGAGATGGAAGAGCAGTACAGCGCTCTGGACCAGATTAAGAACGAGCTGGTCCGCAACTCGGTCAACAAGATCAAGATCATCGAGGGCCTGACCCACAACTACGAGAAACTCAAGGCCAAGTACGTGGAGGGTCTGCGCTACCGGAAGGCCTACGAGGCGAATATCCAGGCGGAGAAGTGCGAGAATGTGAAGCAGAAGGACGCGTTCGCCAAGCTCCGGACTCTGGCCAAGCGCATGGAAATCTTGGAGCTGGAGAACCATAACCTGGGCGTTGTCCATGCGCAGCACGAGATCGAGATCACGCGGCTGCGTGGGGTCATCCAGGAGATCAAGTGCACGGTGCGCGACGCCATTGTGGCGGAGCAGGCGGCCAAAACCTTCCCCGAGCGTTTGGAGGAGGCCAATGTCGATGAGCGCCAAGTGATTAAAGAGGTCCGCGAGGAGGCCGTAGCCGTCTGCAAGCTGAAGCGCAGCGATCTTCTCTCCCAGCTGATGAACATAGTGAGCTCCCATTCGGAGAAGCTGCCCATGACACCGTCAGTTGCCTCTATTGGCAGTGCTACCTCCTCGTTGTATGCACCCGGCAAGATGGGCTTTATGCCCAAAAAGCAGCGCGAGACACCGTACGCCGCCTTTAAGAGCGAAGTCATTGACCAGGAGCCGGATCGCAGCATTCCCGAGCATCTGCAGAGGCAGCGGGCGCAGGATCGGGACAGCTCGCTGCTACGTGGCGAAGGAAATACCATCATTGACGTGGAGTTCGGTACCACGCTATATGTCTCCTCGTCCCGCGAGGATGATATCATTGAGCAGGAGGAGGAGCCACTCGAGGAGCCGGAGGGCTCAAGCAGCACCGTGTCCGTAAAGAAACCCAGCAGCGAAGCCAGCGCTCCCGCGCCTGCCACTGCTCCTTTGGCCGCCTCTGCCTCTGTCCCTGATGTCGCGACGCCGCCTAGTGGCAGTGGCACCATAGACACCCTAACCAGAACTTCCAAATTGGTGCCCCCGGGAGGCGAGGATGGCGAGGAAGAAGGAGAGGAGGAGGACTTCGACGTCCAGTTCATCTACTAGGACCTCGTTTCCTTAGTTTCCCTTTCGTTATTATGTATTAAATCGTGAAATAAATAAATACAATTGACCATATGTAATAATGTTTTTGACTTAATAACTTTAATTATTTTTTTTTTAATTCTTAAAAAATATTAAATAATGTTTTTTACTTCCAGGGTCCTTCAGTAGAGACTCAGAAATGTGGCAAGAGCATCGCCGATACCTGGGACTGCATCTACGAGACCTCGGGCACAGCTATCACCAAGGCAAACAGCTCGGAGGTTAGCCAGGAAATCGGACCTGGATGTCGTTGTGGCTGCATCGTCCATCTGGGCTCCTCGAAGCCCAAAAGGATCATTGCGGGAGCCACGCAGAGCTGTCCCGGTCGCTCCTTCTGGCTCGTACAGGTACGTCATCACATTAACTAACCCCTCAGAGAGACACAGAACTCGCACTAGAAAGTAGCGAAAGTCAAGCGAAGTTCTGTCCTTTGGCATTTGGTCAAGTTTCGAGAGCTTCTCAAGTTGTCTGCCGCCATAACTATAAAAACGAACAATGCCAAACACTGCGAAGTCCGAGTCCATGAATAAAATTCCGCAACGCTTCAGAGACCGCTTCTGCTGGGGCTGCTGCCCCCCATGCAAAGGACAAAGGATCTCCTCCACCTAATGTACCATGCCGGGGCGGCAGGGTGAGCTGAAGCAGAGCATTACTGCCGGCCAAAGGGGGTTGAACTCAATTCATGCATAATAAATGCCCCACTTGGTAGGCGTTTTGGCCAGTCCCGAAACTATCAATGCGTAAGGTCTATGGGGGTGACTTGAACTCGCTATACCCTTTATTTATGGGTAAAAGGGTATGCTAAAAATTTGAAATTAGTAACTATACAAAATATAACAGAAGTATATTTTTCAAGGCAGGTCTTTCTTTCTTTTGGACTTTCAAGATTTCCTTCTCTTTTCAACCAGCAACCAAAATCAATAAGTATTCCCTATTCGATACAGTCCACCCTAAGGTTCCGACATATTTTCGGTTCCCCTTTCTCCCGGATACAATTGGAATGATTAGACCTGCCAATTGGCACGTTCGGTAGCGGGAGGGGCTATGTATGTGCTGATTGGAGGAAGGCTGAATGGTGATGAATGCCTGACCCACTTTGGTAGTTTCCTTCGGCTACGGAATGAAGGGGAAACCCAAACATTTACCCGTATGTTCACTAGCAACAAAAAAACTCTCCCTTCCCTGCAGGTGGATGGCGAGGAAAGCATTTCTCTGGCCCTCAGCTTCCTTCGCCTGCCCTGTGCCTCCCAGTACATAAAGGTGCGCGACGGACCATCGCTTTCCTCCACGTTGCTGGTGGAGCTCAATGGCGGCGGGCTGAGTCTCAAGGGAGGCGAAGTTCCGGTGGTCGTCGACTCAAGTGGCGGCCAGCTTCTGGTGGAGTTCTCCGCCGGCGATAGCCCGGCAACGAATACATCCTCTGCGGCCCAGGACGGAAGCGCATCCTGCACCGGCGGCTTCATGGCCACTGTGCAGCAGCAGTTGGGTGAGTGTAGTCCCTCTCCGCAGGAAGTTATCATGTGAATTTGATTTAAACTGAGCTCTTAACTTTGCCACACAGCAACGAGGAACAGCAACGCCAGCACCACACTTGTTGCGGCTACTCGTTTGTCCGGAAAGAGTCGCTCCATGACCCAAAAAACAATGACCCATCTACGCTTCACCCTGGTCCATCTGAGTGCCATGATCTTTGCCAGCATTATCATCATAATCAGCGCCTTGCTAGGTGGGTATTCGCAAGAGTTTGATTTATAATTATAATTAATGATTAATTATCCGTTACCAGGTGCCCAGTATGTGGTGCGCTATCGGAAATATCACCTGGCCGTGGCCCGGCGGCAGGACGAGGGCTCACGCTTGCACACCCCGCGCGCCTCGCTGAGTTCCCTGCAAGGACCCCCTTCGCGAGCCATGTCCACCACTACCCTGCTCTCGGAGGTGATATACTTGGTGAAGATGCGGCCAAAGCACCACCTGAGACACTCCATTCTTCGCGAGAGTGTGGACGCAGAGAATTTGACAAGCGAGACGGAGTTCAAGGAGACGGACTCGCCGGGATTGCTGGCCAAGTGGTGGGTTCCTCAAGGATATATATTAAATATAATATTAAAAACAAAATATTTTCATTTCAGCGATGAACTCAAGGAAATGGGCAGCTCGGCTTCAATGCTTACACTCCGCAACGAGCGATCCTCGCCAGCACGATCCCTGGACACCGGCAGTGTCATTGGCTCTCCCTCCTCCGGGGAAGCCGAACTGGCGGAAGCTAGCAGTCGAGTCGATGACTCCAAGGACTCACCCACGGACGACCCACTGGAGCCGGCCAGCTGCAAGGACAGTGCCCGGGATACGGAGTCCATCATATCCTCCGGCATGAGCTCCTTGTGCAACAGCCCGCCCATGAACAGCAAGCGGCTGAGCAAGTACTCCGATCGCTACGACGCTGTGACCCTGAAGCTGCTCTCCTCCCGACTGGACGAGAGCCTGCAGGATGCCAGCTCCCTGCACTCTGTGACCGAGTCCCTCAGGCTAGGCCGCCTAGGATCGCGCAGTGTCAGCTCTTCCCTGACGAATGTGAGTTAAGAGGTTGCCCTGCCAAGCTTTAAATATTTTCTGTTTCTTAAAATATATATTTTTTTTATGAAGTACCGCCAACTATTAATATCCATAAGTATTTGCAGGGCTGCTACTCACCGGCCGCCAGTGTGGTCAGCACGGCAACGATCCGAACAACCAGTAATCCCAAGGAGTCCAAGGAGAAGCAGAATCGCAGGAGGCTGTTGGCACGACCTGGATCAGAGTTTTCGCTGGGCAATCAGGAGGAACTCGAGCTGGACTACTACGATTACAATGTGATCAATGCAGGATCGGCGCCGGGCTCATATCTGGGCATGGATCCGGCATATCTGGTATGGATTCCGCCCTTTGAAGAGGTCGCTGAAAGGGAGGAAGATGACAAGACGCCGGAACCGGAGCGGGAGCCTGACCCGGAGCGAGACGAGCGAGAGCCGCTGTACGAGGAGATTCGGATGCCCAAGTATGGACACTATCTAAGTCCCGCCAGCAACACGGAGTCCAGCAAGTCCAACACGGCGGACAATACGCCCAGTTCAGAGGAGCTATCGCCCCCGAACAGTGGACGTCCCTCCAAGGCCACCTCACCCTGTGACGGAGGCAAAACCCTGCCCAAGCAGCCCACTCCGTTCATGTCCAGGAAGCAGCGGCGCCAGTCCAAGCAGCAGATTCAGGCCAGTCTATCCCTTAGCGCCGGATCCCTGGACAACGAACAGCGAGCTGGAAGAAGCTCAAGGACCATTGAGATCGCTGCTGTGCACCAGAAACTGGAGGCTGATTTCGAGCCCAATGAGTCCATGACGGGCTCGTATGTGGAAAAGGAGACGGCCGTGGAAAAGGAGACGGCCGTGGAAAAGTCCTCGGGAGATCTGCAGGAGTTTCTGGCCCTGGACGACATACAGTTCGCCGACGAGAGTGGCAGCGACTACGAGGCTGTGAACCTCAAGCAGGTGTCCCAATTGGAGTCCAAGCTAAACCAAGACGATGTCCGAACGAAGCTGCTGAGAAGGAAGGAGCCAAAGTCGAAGGAGGTGTCCGTGTAACGAGGAAACTTGCTTGTATATACTAATTATAAAAAGTGCACAAAGGAGGCAGCATATGTTTAGCTATAGTCTTACGATCTTGTAAAATACGGGTTAAAATTACATATAAAAGAGAAACGTAGACCACCTTGGAGTAACTGTGTTTCAAAGCTCATCTCTCTAAAACTGTATACTTGTAGAAGTAAAAACGCATCTAGTCACAGAGCTCGTATAAGGCTAATCTGTTTAATCTGTATATACCGTAGCCAAGGCTCACTGTACTTTAAATATTTATTCGCACCAAATTATAGAAATCTCTATTCGATTTACTTAAGGCATTTTAATTGGCACTAAAATTGGATTAGGAAATTGGAATTAAACAAACTTTTGTGATCTTTATTTGTTGCTTGCAAGCATTGGAAATTCTAGTCAATACGAATAGTCGAAATTAGCGTTTGAGATCAAAAAATATGTTTTTGTTTTGCCAGATATTAAGCCTTTTTAACACGTAGTTTTTTAGGTATATAAAACAAATAAAATACTTGTACAGAAAACAAAATAATAAAAACACTTTAATTCTTCTTTGGGATAGAAATGAATACGAAAATTAAATCTTATTCCAATCCAAGCTTGGTTTATTGGTCTTGAGTTAAGAAACTTAGGGACTTGACAAGGAAATATTTATTTTCATATAATTTCCTTGTCAACTCCATACGCATATAATCATAATTCGTTTACACCCGCCTTCAGGAACAAATAATTTGTCTACTTTCCTTGGGAAAAGTAAAAGAACTACATCTCTTGAGAAATGTTGTGGTTTTACTTGACGAAGGGAAAATAGAGGAATTACTCCTCTTGGGGCGGCTAAAAACAATGTCTTTATCTTCCAGAAAATATAGTTTCTTGTCCAAATTGGATATTGCAAGTTTCCGAGTTTGATTCGACATCTGACTGGGCTCATGGCACATTGCCATTTGGGCACGATAGGCCATCAATTCCTGCCGTTTTTGCTTTCTCCTCATTTCCACCAAGAACGGTGCCTCCTTCTGTGGACGCCGCATCGCCTTGCACATGCAACAAGCCGACTTCTTCTTTACAGACTTTAAGCTTTTCTTCTCCATTTTCAATGGCTTTGGCTTTGTCTTGTTCTTTTGCTTAACGACATTATTATCTTTACCCTCAATGACTTTGTACTTGTTGTATATTTCATTATACGGATAGAAAAGTAAGTCGCTCTGTAGTATACCCTCAAGGTCCAGGAAGTCTATTTCTGCATCGTCGTCCATGTAATGCTTATTCAAAAACTCTTTCAACTTCTTCAGCTTCTCCTGGTAACTGGAAAAAACGCTATTCCTGCTGGCCCGCATTTCCAAAAAGCGTTTCCTGTCTACGGAAGGTCTGGATGTCATGACTGGCTCGGGTGCAATACTGGAAGTATTGGATGGAATATAGGGGGACGCGGGTGCCGATGTGTGCGATGATCCACTCTTAATGCTGAGCGGTTGAATATAGCTTCTTCGACTTGCTTTATTATTGGTAAATATTGGTCTCAAACTTCGTCGTGTATTAAAAAACGTCTTACTGTCTTTTCGAATAGTGCTTTTTCTTGGTTTAGAAAATATTTGACTCATTGCCGAAGATAAATCGGAAACATAAGAAGAACCCGATTCACTGTTTCTATTCGCAAGGACCCTTTTCGATTTTGTTCCGATTCTATTCATTTCTTTCAAAAGCTTAGAGACAAATTTATCACTAAAAGTATCCATCGATTCTCTTTCAAATTTGTTGGGTAAGTAGACTGCCATTCGACGGCTTCTTCTGGTCTCATTATTGCTTTGATTTGCAATTATGTGACCCACAGGGGTTTTAGAGGTTTTGGTTTCAGGTTTAGGAACAATTCTTTCGTGATGCTGGTCTGCAGAAGATTTTTTAAATTTTAAACCTTCCGGTTTGATTGTATGAGGTTTATCTTGAAACTTGACTCTTCCTGTGGGATCATCCTGGCTATTTTCAGCCTTGGAAGATTCATATTGAAATTTAGAAAGTGATTTATTTTGAAGCTTGGAACTGTCCTGGGAATATGGGACTTTGGGAGTTTTATGTTGAAGTTTTAATATTCCTTTTGACGTCTCTTTGTTAGCGGTATATTTATTGTCAAGCCTGATACTTCTCCTGTGATTTTCCGGCGAGTGTGCACCTTTGGGAGTTTCATAATGAAATTTTGAATTTTCCTTTGATTTATTTTGAAGCTTGGCACTTCCCCTAATATTATCCTCGTGATTTTCATCTATGGGATTTTCATTTTGAGATTTCAATATTTCCTTTGATTCCTCTTTGTTAGCAGAAGATTGATCTTGGAGCGGAAGGCTTTCTCTTTGATTATCCTGGGCATTTTCGACATTGGGAGATATATGTGTAAGTATTAGTCTTTCCTTTGATTCGTTTTTCCTAGCAGGGGTTTTATTCTGAAGCTTGTCCTGGTGATGTGGGTCTTTAGTTTTTTTTGGGTTGGCAAGGATTACTTCTTGAACTGCCCTTGCATCTTTTTTAAGACGAGGACCTGTTTTAGCAGACCTCAGTTGAAGCTTGGAACTTTCCTTGGCATTACCTTTTTTCGACTGGATCTCTGTATTACGTTTCTGAGCTTTTTTTACTTGTTTTCTGTGACTTTGAGCTGTCGAAGAGTCGTGATGAACCTTGCCACTCTCCTTCGAGAACTCTTGGGTTATATTTTGGTCCTGGCCTGACTTTTGACGTTTTGACTTGGAAACTGTTTTGTGAAACGAACTTAGGGAAATAGTTTTGGGCTCATAGCGCTTCCCTCGAGGTCTATAGGCCTCTACTATGGGTTTGTTTGCTTCAGAAGACTTTGATTTCCATTTTTCACCATTGGAATACTTCTGCAGAGTTGGGGTCTCCGCAACCCTAGGTCGCACCCTATAAATTTCCTTCACCGGAGGAGGCACTTTCGGGGGAGGTACTTTCGGAGAGTCGGCTCTTGGGCATGGGTCAGCTTTCGGTTGAGCATGCGTTTTGAATTCAAGATACGTTCTTACGATATCATATATGTCATTGTAGATACTGTCACCATGAGGATTGCTTTCACAGTTGCAGGCGATTCTCTTGCGTCTGAGGGACTTTTCCAAGCCGGCTTGATCCTGACTGGCCTTCAGAATCTGATAGAAGGTATTTTTCTTGGCAATCCTTTCACAATACTTTGACCAAGGCGTAGAATTTGAAATCAGACTAGATGCGGTGCCGGTTAGAGGAACTCGGGAAATTGCCTTGGTCCACGAAGTCCTCTTCCTTGGGCCCGTGGGCCAGGCAAGTGTGCCTTGATCCAATTTATGAATGCTGTTCAAAACATTCGAGATCGAGTCAGGCAGATATTTGGCATTTTGATTGATGGGAGTGGGATTGGTTGACCTATCCATAGGGTTGCCACGCGTAATTTCGATTTTAAAATATTCTGGAATATACAAAATATTACGCTTTTTTTTCAATCTTACGATAAATTTGTAGAGTGAAGTAAAGGAAAGTGAAATAAACACCATAGGCTTACTAGGTGTCTTTGATTTGGGTTTATAATTTAGTGGACTTCAAATTAAGAATTAAACATTATAATCCCTTAACTTTTTCCCTCCAGAAACCATCTAAAAGTCGCCTGTTTAATTTCAACATATTTTATTAATAAAGTTTCAGGAAAATATTTTGTCTATCGATGAAATGTGGCTCAAAATACAAATAGGAGAGACAGGTGCCTTTGCTTACACGTTAGATTTACACTGGTAAATTGTTAATTGATGACTAGAGCATAGCGTATCGTTATTTAGATGCCAACAATGGGCGACATTAATTGGTCCTATAGTGCCTGTCGAGAAGCGTTTTGGTATTAGATTTTAATAGGTACTCGATTACGATCGTGTGGATATATGTATATACTGTTACTCTCTATTAACGAACGCCTTAATCTAGGATTATTTAATTAACAGAATTTAAGGGAAAGACTTATATCAAAAGATCTTATTGCGTTGCTTTGGTTGAGGTCGGAAAGTTTACTTTTTTCATTGCAGGCGTAATATATTTGAATGCAAGCAATACCTTTGAACTTTATTGGAGTTATGGTGTGGATATATGTATGTATTATCCAACGGATATAGCAAGTCAAAACTTGTGCCAAAGCATGGTCCATGTGAGGTATGATTTTCTATATATTTTTAACACCAATATTAACATGGCTATTAACTGCTTACTCACTAGATTAATATTCGATTATGCAAGATGGTTTTAGTTTGTGAATTTTTTGTTTTATGCTTTAAATAACAATAATTTTAAAAGATATAATTTAATAATTTAAAAGAATTAGCGGATTGATAGGGAAATGTCTTTCAGTTTAACGTATTTTTTACAGTTTAATTGTCACCTTTATAAAATTTAGTTGAACTAGCCATAGTGAAATATAAAAATTGATTTTGATCCCTTGGGCCTTTTAAATTGTTAGTTGGTTAAACAATTAATATGTATATATTCATATGCTTAACTGTAAGTATAAAGCGTTCTCTAATATCAACAATATTTATAACATTTTTAATTATACACACACTTTTGTTAGACGTGAATAAAGCTAGTGAGAGGAGTGCATAAATGGTTATTCTTATTAATATTATTATTATTAAATAATTTAAATCAAAAGCTTAAGGGAATGACCAGTAGACTTGCTAGGAAGTCTATACTTTTGCTTTCGCGGAGATCTTGATATAATTTCTTGTTCTTTAATAATGTCTAAATCTTTGGTAAGTTGTAACTGATCTTGATCTTGACTGGGAAGAATTAATGTTAATTAATGTTAACATTCGTTTTAAGAGACATGAAGAATGTGCTATAAATGCGCCATGTGAACCAATTGAAAAGCCTTGAATACATTCTCCAAAAAAGAAATTTCATTTTAAGTTCCTTGTAAACTTTCCAGCTTAAGTCGACTTTTTGGGATCTATTACTTTTGCCTCACAGTCCGTGGGATCGATGTCGTGCTCCACAACTAAAGTGTTCTTTGAGATTTTGTCCGCCAGCAGAGTCACAGGATCCGATGCCGTCTTGGCCGCAACGGGTCTGCCTGTTGATCGGCGCCTTATGTTCTCGTCCTGCTGCTGCTTTCGGTGCAGATCGCTCAGCCTGAAAGCCTCCAGGAACTCGTTTAGATCCACCTTGCCATCACCGTTCAGATCCATCATTCGGCACTTTTCCAGCATTTCCGCCTTGGAATAGGCACCCGGCATGTGGGCCACCAGCAAATCAATTGCAGTTTCAAACTCATCGAGGGTTATCTCCCCTAGAAGTATATACAATCATGAAAATCCTAATTTTAGTGGGTGCTTCATAGACTTACCTGAATTATCCGCATCAATAATGTTGAAAATGGCCACTAAACTGGCCTTGTTGGCATACAAAGCATCCATTACCGAAGTGCCATCAGCCTCGGCTTCCAACTGAGGAAATAGTTTGGTTATTTATTTGTTTATCAATTATTTATTCATGTTAAGTACTTACAATCACATCCGTGTCTAGCAGATCCAGTGTCCGGTAATAGTTCACCTTCTGGCTGTCCGTGCCTGGGGCCAGCTTATCGCGCAAGAGTCGCCAGGGCAGCCCCAGCTTGGTGACCTTCTCCATCACCAGACACCAGTTCGAGATGGATATGTAGCCGCTATCCTTGGTGTCGCACTTCCTGAACTCATCCTCTAGCTCATCCCGGTGATCGCGCATCCGCACCGCCAGCTCCTTGAGCGCAGAGCTTTCCACGATGCCCATGCGCTGCTTAAAGGAGAGCCTCTTCGTCTGCGAGGCCGCTGATATATACTGAACGAAATGGGGCATTAGCTGATTGTTCAGCCGGATATAGGCGCCCTTGTTGGATCCAATGGCATAGTAATTGGAGGCCGAGAAAATGGTAATTATCTGAGAAGAGAAAGAGAGGTGGTAAATGGATGGTAAATATGAGATATCTTTAAATTGAAAGATATATAATATTATTTAACTATAATTTACCCAATTTATTTATCTTTCCTACTTCCCCTATATATATTTGTTAACCCTTTAAGCCCCCAATGAATAATGACTTTCCGATTTTAAACAGAAAAAACCTTTAACTGCGTAATAACACGAAATTCTGTCACCTTGCAGGTGTTTTTAAAAATCAATAAAATTCAATTACAATGCAACAGAGCTATTAAGCAAACGTACAATTGCACTTAACCCCTCAATTCACTATGCATGTAAATTGCAACCGCATGACAATCCAAAAATAATGACAGGAGGGTTAATGAGGAGGTAGCTGTCTTCATGTCAAAAATTCATAAATATTAATTATGTATATAGAAATTAATTTTTACTGACAAATTGCAGCTGATTATCTAATGGAAAATTGCCGCAAAAGGACAAAGTTAGTTCCACATGTGTTATATAATAAGGGTCATTATTGTTGACCAACTTTGTGGGAATGTATAATCAGAGATAAACTCAACAAAATGGAGCAGAGGCAAGATAGGTTATCAATATAAAGGGAGTGACAAGTACATGTTTAACTTTAATTATTGATTAATTGGGGGGAATAAATACCCACCTTGTTGTCATGCATGAACTCGTGACCATTGGGTTTGCATTCGTGGGATCGAATCACGTAGCTGAGTCGGTGGCGCTGCAGGAAGTTATCGGTGACATCCGGACCAAACCAGACGCCAGCTCCGCGCAGAGTGTTGGGAACACAGCCCATTGTGGCCTGGGGATCGCTCCACATAATATCAAAGATCTGTTGAATTGGAAAGGATCTTGAATACTTTTCTCATAAAAAAAATATATCCAAGTATTACCTGCTGCCACTCGGTCTTGTCTAGGGGCTCGCCATCTGTGAGTGGTGGCCGCAAAATAGACACATACTGCAAGGAAAATCTTATATATTATTTTCCAATTCATTAGGATTAATAACCATTACCTTGCCCCTATCAATGCTCTTGATAAGATCCAGGCTGGTGCTATCCGAGAAGCCTCCGTGAACGATGAGCACTCGACTATTGAGAACAGAGCCCAGGGGAAGCCATCGATAGACTTCATCGATGAAGGCCAGAATGCGTTTGTGATTTCGCTTTAGAAAAGGGTATTTATATTGTAAATTAATTATTAATAAATAGATTTTAAACCACTTACAGGATACTTGCTCTCCACCTCGCGTATAAAACCATAGCGGGCATTCATGACACTGTCCTCGTGGTTGCCCCGATTAAGAAATACGGCCTGGGGAAAGGCCAAATAGAGTGAGAGCAGGAGAAGCAGCACCTCCAGGCCACGCTTGCCCCTGTCCACGAAGTCGCCATTGAACACGTAGGGATTGGAAGAAGAGGGAAGACCGTTCTGCGGAATAAAAACAAATAATAAAGCAAAGATTATATATAAAACCAGAAGGTACACCCACCTTATGTAGCACCACAAGAAGGTCGTCCAACTTGCCGTGAAGATCGCCACACACTGTAACCTGTTGGGATACAGCCGTGGATACGGGTGAAATATTGGGCAGCTGCTTTAAAGATTTGGCAGCTTCGCGTAGGATAAGTGCCACATATTTGGGATGCAAACGGTTTCCCTGAAAGTTAAAGAATTTAGTGTCGTGTATATATCTAAATTGAATAGTTGTGTTACCCTTTTCTTGCGGAAGACATCAATCAAGAGATCAATATGGTTCTTTCGTATTGGCAACTCAATTTTGGCATTCACAATGTCCCCAAACTCCTCCACGAGGTCATCCTTTTCCTCCAATACGGAAACTGGAAAAAAATATGAATTTAAATTGAATTTAAAAACAGAAAAGTAGAATTAAGCTCACTCACCATGGGCCGATCCTTGGTACTGATTCTTTCTGCCCGCCGCCTGGGGCATATGCTTAATGAGGTCATTGAAGAATTTATATAGCTGCGGGAAAGCACACAAAAATAAATGGATAATGAAAACAAATTAGCAGAGTGGGTCAACAATGGTTCGACAAGGCTGCACTTGCGACAAAGTTTCACGGCTGAGTTGATTGCTATCGACTTTTGAAACTCTACAAATGCACTCGACTGACGTCGTTCTCTTGAGCTTTTCCGCAGCGCCTTCACCTGTGGTTATAGCCCCGAAACTGACTCACCTCAGCCTGGTCCTGTTCGCTGGCATACTCCAGGTTCTGGAAGATCTGCCAGTTGCAACGCCTCTGCATTTCGCGACGGGCCTGATGCCTGCGATACCATTTCTGGATGAATATAGCCGCTCGGATGGCTGAAAGAGTCGAAAGTGTGTGTGTGAAAATATTTGGTAAAATTCTTTTGGACTTTGCTTTGGGACTATTAAACTATTTTATGGTGTAGGGGGGCCAGAGGGTTGTGTCTACTAAAACCTCGAGGGCAGAGCATGTGGCAAGTAATATGCAACATTTTGGGGACTTTGTTATGGGCCAATAAAGCCACCAGCTATTTCGGTGGGGCAAGTATCGCTGCTAACCCCTTGACATTTAAGCCATTGTCGCTTATTACTCACAGTACGGTACACTTAACGAAATACATATTTTTAATCAGGGAATTTTAGTCCGGACCGGGGTCGGGGCCGGGACAGGATCGGGACTCGGGTGGCAAAATGATTACTCCCACAAAGTACTTGCCGTTCTCATCCATTTTGATGCAAATTTATTCGTCTGCTATTTAACGCAATGCTGAAAACGTCAAAGTCTGTGGCAACTGTGGGGGTGTGGTGGCGTGGCAGGGGCAGATTGGGGTTTTTGGGCTAACAACTGATTAACATTTACGCAGCAGCTATAATTAAATTTTTTTGTTCAGCCGCTTTAAAGTCTTTACACACTTGTCTCTAGGTCTGCTGGCGAAGGTGACGCGTTATTCTTTCTCAAATTTATGCAACCCATAAGATAGGGCAACGTTAACGCCTCGAAATCCGCTGAAAATTGTTAACCGCTTTGAAAACTTTATAAAGTTTGATTTAAAACAAACACAGCACTGAAAAGGATTCGGTATTCGGATATTAGAGAACTTTGCCTAGGGATTACTGGAATTAAACGCACATTTTGTAAACTATTTTAAATCCTTAATTTTTGTAATAAAAAGCTTAATGAATTTTTATTTTGTAAACTCAACCAAATATCACGCTTAAAAAAACAAATTTAATTTCCGAATAAAAGCATTTAAATGTCCTTTGATTCAATTATCTCAACTAATGGCTTTTCACAAGGGTTGAGTGGCATGTTTTTTAATCGAATTGGTCACTTGATATTCCATATGAATATACACAGTTTAATTATTATGTCAAACAGCTTTTTATCAATAAATATATTTTTTCATATTAACTGTAGGTTAAGAGGAGAAAATTTTTAAAATTGCTCGAAATAAATTTAAACAAATTATTTAAAATCCATTCAAATATCAACTAGTCAAAGGTAGCCTTTTTTGTATCCGACGTTTTACATTTGTCCGCAAAACACTTGACACTAGATAGACGACCGACTGGAACTGGAACCTAAAACTGTTCATTTCAAACGCGATACCAGCGGCCTGCATTCTGTTTGCCTTGCGTTAAATGTTCTTTTTCAACTTTTACCACAAATACAATGGGCCAAATGACAGTTTCAGCCAGAACATTTTTAATTTAGGAAATTTATATATAGATTTTTAAATAATTTATTTCCATAATTTGAATATTATTTCGAAGCATAAAGTCATAATACTCCCTAAAAATGTATACAAAACTTGTGTGGTAATTAACACAAAGTTTCATTTCATTTTCATTTGTTGGCAGCTTTCACTAGCAACTTTGTTCTAGTGCATTGAGCCATGTTAGATCAAAGTTTTTATATCCAATACCCCATAGATTAGAGCATAATTAAAAGATGTTGTCGTGTCCAAATGACTTTAAGTGTAGCACCTCAAAGTCGAGAACTTTTGCTTTCTTAGTTGTAGTTGTTATTAACTTAATCCGCTCTGAATTCATACACAAAACTATTCCCTGATCATTACTATCTCCATAAAAAATGTACTGCAAAGCCATTTACATCTTAATTTGATTTTAGAGAAAAAAATTCTTTCCTAAAGAGATACATTTTAGCAAAATTATTTGTATATATTATTCATCTCTGCATATTTTGTAGAAATGACAAAAATGTATGAAATTTACATTGTATGTATCCAAAATATATCAAAATATTAACAAAGTAACAAAGCAAAATCATTTATACATTTTTTCTGGAAAGCTCACCTGTTTCATTATCATATTTAACAATCATTTTTAAATGTTCATTAAAAAAAATGGAATGACATAAAGCTTAAAGTCGGAATTTATTATGCATAAATTGGCAACAATATTTATATTTTAGTGGAAAGATATTTTCAATAAAATATACAAAGATATATAATTATTCTCAGAAGTTTGAAAATCTGCCTAACAACTTATGACTTTTACTAAATTCTTTTAGGCCTCAAAGCCGCTTTTTTGTCAATTTTTTTTTTAACATATTTTAATAACAATCTCGACCACTGTGCTGTATTCCCAATTACCGAAACAGTGGTTCGGGGGTAGTGCGACCCACCGGCAACCTTTCCCTTTTTCCAATTTGCGTCCACGTCCGCGTGCTTGTGGGTTAATTTCTGGCTGCGTGACTGACGGGGACTATGGCGTCTACGGCGTGCTATTTGCTGTACGGGTGTATATCGTATATACGGAGGTTTATGGCCAGGCTCTTACTAATAGCCAGCTGTCCAGCCAAGGCGGCTGCATGAGGTTTCTTTTGTTTGTTCTTGCCCTTGCCAGTGTCGTGTCTCCGCCTGTTTAGATCCACCTGAGCCGTTTGTATAGCAAATTGGAACAATAAATAAAAGTTAGCGCAAGCGCCGGAACACGACCACAGACAAGGTAGCGCGCTAGGTAGTATGTCTAAAAAGTTGGTAAACTCGGTAAAGCTGTAAAGCCGGAGGAGTCCGAAAAGGCCAAATGCAACTGCAATACAAGGTCCTGAAAAGTCCTTATTAGTTGCCAACCCCAAATCCCACTAACCAAAGCGAATGGCAAACACCACCATAAAGTTGAGCTTAGCCCACTTATTATGGATTCGGGGCACAACGTGGCAGTCCTAAAGAATTAAATTTGAGGCTAATCGCCTGGAAATTCCAAGCGGCTTTGTTTTTAATAATTTTGAATAATGGTTCGGAAAGTACAACAAAATAAAATAAATGCTAATGGGAAGCCATTTATCATGAATATTGAACTTTTTATGTTTTAAACTTTAGCTTCAGATTGAATTTGTTGCAGTAATTGTTAACGAAATCAGAAAAATCATTGTACTATATTCAATGCAGGATTTAAAGGGTTAGTAATAATCGATTACAAGATTCTTTTTTAGGGTTTTGTGATGGGATCGACCCTTGCTATTAAGCGGTTCTCCCAGGTCAGAGACCAAAAAAGGGTTATCAGCCCCAAAGAGCTTTTATTGTGCTAACCCCAGAGGCCCTGGTAACTGGATTAGGTTTGTAGGCAATCGTTGGTTCCATTGCCCGTTCCGCACAAAGCCTTATTAACGAAACAGGTGAATCTACACTTAAAGAAATCAGTGAAAAATAAATAAAAATTTGGTACATAATTTAGGTAAATTGAGATTTTAGACAGAAGAAATGTCAGTTAGATACAACCCAAGATCAACCCACACTTTTTTCGACTGAGGAATTCATATAACCATGTTGTCCTTACTGCTATTAAACCAAGAATATTCGGTAACCAAGTACCCTTTAAAGGTCACCTCTTATCCTATATCAAGATCAAAGGCAGTTTTTCTTTCAGATACTCACTCTTTTCGGCCCGGGAAGCGCTCATGCCACGGAGCGGCTTGCGGAAGTGCTTGCACCAACCTCGCCGCTGGAAGAGCTGCAGCAGACTGGACGCCCTAGTGCTCGTCTGTGCGGCAGTGGCCTGCGGCTGTCCATTGGGGCCCAGCGTCTGCATGCTGGCGCCCACGCGCTCTATTTCCGACGAGCGGCACGAGGAGGCGTCTTCCACGGAGGAGCTGCGCCGCTTCCCGCCGTCGTCGGTGCGCAGGCATACGCAGCTGCGTAACATTCTGGCGGACTAGCTGTAATCCAAGACGTGACCCCAGTGCTCCACCTCCACCTCCAGCTCTCCTCCGCCGTCAGTGCTTTGCTCACTGGGATCCACACATGAGTGTGTGGTGGAGAAATGCTAGCTAGAGGGTGTGTAGCCGGGTACGGACTTGGACTTGGGTGCTGGTGTGGTGGGCCGGGCCAAGAGGTCCGCCTTATGTCACTCGCCTGACAAGGTAATATAATTTGCCCCGGCACCCAAGCTCATGGGCATGGGCCAGCGCCTTGTTCGTCCTTCAAATGGCTGTCAGTCGTCGACGGATGTGGGATGATTGGTGGCGAGGAGGGATCCGCGGCGTCTGACGGCTACTACTGCTACGACTACTGCGTCTCCAGCTCTTAATGCAAATTGATTTTATTTTCGCGTAATTTATTCATTCCGCTGTCGCTGATTGCGCTCCTCATATTCCATTGTGCCAAATCCGCGTCTTGAATCTTTCTCTCTTTCAGCTGCAAATAAATTGTCAAAAGAAGGCGGTATAAGTGATTTTCTCGGGACTTGTCCTCAAAATTCTAACTAAACTTTTGCAGGAGCTGCTGAAATATATGGAAAATCCAAGCAAGGAATAAATTCAACATTCAAATTAAACTTAAATTAGCTGCGGGCTTATTGGAGCAGCACTAATCCTGGTCATTTATTATGGCCAACTCAACCACGATGACGTGTTTCTGTAGCTCAAATATAATTATTATAGTGTGTTTGTTATTAACGAAACTATGGTTATTTTATGAGCTCATTTTGGTTATTGTTAACACCTCTATTAGGGGTACAATTACATATGTTAGTCATAGTCAAAATGCTAATTCTCTTAATTAACAGAGGCAGGAATTACGGGGCACATTTAAGACTTAATTCAGACTTGTTTCAGATAATCGATGTTTCGAATAAATTAAGCACAAAAAGCTTTTAGTAGAATTTTATGAGAATATAGCTCAAACCCAAATTGTTGAATGTATTTTATAAATTAAATAGACAGCAAGTTGACAGAAATGTTAATTAATTGTAACTTTATACATATATTATAAAAAAAAAACAGAAACTGAAACTTTAAAAGCGGATTATCTGGATTACAAGCAATTACACATCAATAAAATTAATTATTTTTCCTTTTTTTATAAGCAACTGAAATGCAGAGGATATGTACGTTTTCCTGACCCCATATACCAAAATAAAAACCTAAAAAATATACCTTTTCCCGCCAACAAAACTCCCACAAGAACATGCAAATTATGGCCCAAGGAACCCAGAGAGAGAAGAAAATAATAAATGCATGCATAGGTGATTACTCCTGAAAGGCAAAGAAACATATGTAATAAAGCCTTGAAATTTGTATGGAATCAATTGACTGCTGCAGGCGAAGGATGCCAGGATGGCAGGATGGCTCTCTGGTCAGGATGATGCCCTCCCCCGCCGGCCCCACTATTTATGTATCCTTTCACTCTCGTGTTGTGGTGTTGGCGGCCCAAAAGAACCATTCAACCGATGCGCGATTACTATAGTGTATACATATCCATAGATATGTATATGTGCTATGGCTCTCTATTCAGGGAAACGTGAACGGGTTGTGGCCGAGTGCCCGAGGTCCTTTGTCCTCGGTGCCTGTGTCAGCTTCTATGAAGCCAGTGCTCCCTTGAGTGGCTCCAGACAAACAAACCAATTTTCACCAATTGAGCCATAAAGCCACACACAGAAACCCACAGAGAGACCCACACCGACGCCAGATCCACGAAGTGTGAAATTAAAATGCTAACCTGTAGCGGCACCAGGACCAAGGACTTAACAGATGGCGGTGTCCTAAATATAAAGGCGGCGTGGAAGGTGATATTGATTAATCGCTGGAAACATAGTGTCGAATAGGATAGCCCAGGAATTTATTTGCCAGAATGGCGTTTTAATATCTTTTCTCTTGCACTTATTATCACACATTTTATGGTCAATCTTGACAAATGGCTTAGTGAGCGTTTTTCCTGGTGGCAATGGAATTGTTTTGGCTGTGAATTAAGGGAATTAAATAATTGCAAATAAATAATCTACGGATTATGGTGTCTTAAATTTATTGCTGGACATCAAAGTCGTGTTAAATATTTTACTTAAATGGCTGTGACTCCTAAAATAAGTATCTTAAGGTCTTTAATAAGTTTTATTCAGGTCCCTGTTTATTTTAATTTCCATTTCCTATTGCAGCCGCTATTAAAATTCCTGTTTTCAACTTAATTTAATCTTCTTAATTTCTAATAAATAAAGATAAAGTTTTGAGCAATTTTTGTTTAACACCTGCCTGAATTATTCATGCAGATCGGTTGCCAAGTTGCCAGGTATGTAAGTATCTAGGTGTCTGCCATTCTTTGAACTGTAATACTCATGCAAATTTCAATTATTACATCCTGTAGCCAAAGATTGAGGAACTTAGGCGAAGGAACCACTTGGCGGCACCCCCACTCAGTCGTGCCAACTTCTTTTGGCAGGTAAAATGTTTTCGAATAAAATACAAAAGGCAAAGAACCAATATACACCTAACGCTGTGCTTTTTGCACTTTGCCCCCCAATGGCACTTTCCGCGAGAAAATTTCGTTAGGAAAAAATGTAAATGTAGCGGCGAAAACCGGGCGCGAGGCTTTTATCGAAATGTAATTTGTCTAAAGTGAAAATGACTTACAGCTTAAATGGCTTAAATTCTTTAAAGGTTTTTTATTCTTTCGGTTTTTCCTTTCTTGGTCACTTTGTGTAACTTTGAAATTGAATATGGCAGGGACCCGCAAAAATAAATCACTATTAAGACGTGGGCGGAAATATTTTCCGAGACCAGAAACAATAAATTTTAAGTATTTTATTCAAACCAGATGATGAATGCAGCATGCTGTCGCTGTCGCTGATGTTTTGAGAGCAAATTTAAATTATTTTAAAATGTTTGAAGCTAATTTCTTAAAGTTAAAAGCATATTTTAGGAACCTAGATTATTGGGTGACGTTTAAATAAGTATGTTGGTTCCTATTAATTACTTTTAAAATGTTTATTTAAAGAATTTGTATTTAAATTAACAATATTACAAATATAAATTCACCACAAAATTCCTTTTAAATTAAATATAAGAGCGGGTAAATGATTTTTCTTCAGTTAAAGACACGAAGACACCATCGATCTTGTGTTTATTTCATAAAATCCTCAAAATATAAACCAATTAATGCAGTTGACATTGATGAAATAGGTTTTTTGATAGATTTGAAAGGAATCCCGGAGCCAAGAATCCCATTTTAAGGACAACTCTATTTATTTCAATTACCACAGCGAACTGGTCAATTTCCGGTTTCCGTGCCGGCGGCTGGTTTCTTAGTGTCCCTAGTCCTGGGTCCTGGGTCAAGACAGCCAGATAATGAGATTATTCGCCAGCACATTTGCAGGCGGGAATACGTTATTTGTCCATTAATCCCACGGCAAAGAGCAAGAACGGACACTGGCATGGACTAAAAGGTCCTGCCAACTCATGGACTCAACTTTTCCTGACCCCCCCGCCCCCCGGCGCTCCTCTTTTCCGCACTTTCCCCCACTTTTCTCCCCAGTGCGTGTGTGGAGCGTTCAAAAAATGATTGTTGGCCTGACTCAATTACGATAAATTGCATGTCAGCCTGTGTGACAATCAGCAAATTTGCCCGCATTTCAGCTCAGCAAACAACGCTTATGGGAGCCGAAGCCCAGCAGCAATTAAGTTAGTATTTGCAGAAGATAATGTTTCAACTCGGGAGTCGCTGGCTCCCCAAATGTATGGGTAAACATAATTTATTTAATACCCATATATATTATTGGAGGGGAAATCCAAATTGTTAAAGCTCTCAAAATAAGCCACTGCGTCCTTTCGACTTTGTTTCGTGAAATTTGTCATAGATATGTATGTCTCTGATATCAATTTCAGTGAATATATATATTATATCTCTGTAGAAAATATGCAAATTTATTAGAATAAATTATATCTTTAAATAATGAAATAAAGATGTCTCTAAAAAAAAAAGTATTATTTTAGGGATTTCAGTAAAGCAAACAAAGCCTTACGGCTTACTTTCCACTTGAATTCCCAACTGGGTCTAGCCGTAAAGTTCAGTTAATCTTTGGAGGAGTGTCCCTTCTTAAATCTTGATAAGATCCTTGTAACATAAGGTAGCTCTCAGACTGAATTTAAATATATTATATGGCCTTGCCTTCAAGACTTCAACAAATGAAAGCCTTTTGCAACACCTTTAAGAGATGTGTGATTGAGTTACCTATGTTCCTTAAAGACTCCTTGCTCTTGTATTCATTTTCCCGAGTGCTCCACTAATGCGCTCTCATTTGCTCCCAGCCCCCCTTGAAATAATTGAGCTAATTATCGGGACTGGCAAGGTCGGTCATCAAATTTGTTCACTCAAATTCTTCGACAGGTAATTTAGTTTGCCTACGCTTTTAATTAAGTTGCCGGAGGGGCACGTATCTGGTAAGAGCTAGAGCGATATACAGGTGGTAGGACCTGCATCACGCATTGCCCATAAAGGTGTTCCGTTCAATTTTGCAGTTTTTACTGCTCGCCGTCTCATTTGGTCTTTTGGGGAAAGCCCATTAACGAAGCTGCGAAGGTTTTAACGGCTTTGAAATGATGTCAGCTCGGATGCTGATGTTCGTCATCGTTAAGGGCCGATTTGTTCGTTTTTTATTTATAAACCAAATTGGGAATTAACGGAGATTGGGCGCTGGGAGCCACCGCCGCCGTCGACGACACCTCAGCCATATGGACAGAAATTTGCAGCCAGCTGTGAGAGAACCATGATTTATTCACCCCAAGTACACTTGGAAAAGCGGTCCTTAAAGCTTAAACGCATAAAGTAAATCCTTGTGACGGAGCATTTTCCGTAAAGCAGTTTTTCATAAAGCGCTCTGCGGTTTAAAAATTCAGTAAAAGAGTATTTTTAAATATGTATAAGCTTCATTGCTTCGTTTATGTGGCGACCCGCTGAGTGCGGGTGGGGAAAGCATTTTTATTTTCTTTTTATATTTGATGCCTGCACAATTTGGTAAAGGATGCGAGGGAAAGGTAGCATTTCCACAGCTGTAAAACGAATCTGAACAAGGAAACGTTTATGGCTTCCGTGCGATTATGTGCAAATGGACCTAAGGACTTGTATTTGTATTTATGATGAATCAGAGGCTATGCCAGAGACTGTCGTTTTTCGGCCAGTGTAGCTGGAAAAGGCGAGCAAACACTGCGGCTTAATTGCCATGGAAAAGTATCCAAATACCGACCTGATGCCGATGCCAACGCCATCGCTTTGCCTTCGTTTTGGTTAACAAATCAGGCGTGAAAATGACGGCACCTCGCTCCGCGGGGTATGAAAGTAGTTAAACTGCTTAATTAAATCGATTTTTGGTAAGAGCTTTAAATTTCTTATCTTGTTTGCCTAAACAAATGGAGGTATTCGGGGTCCTAGCGGCGGGGGTAATTCGTCAGATGGGGTTTTTTGGAAATTCCTTTCGCCAGCCTTTAAATAGAATTCGCTAATAAGGCATACCAGAGAGCATTCCTTTGGCTTACAAATATGTTTCTGCTTAAATTAATTGATATTCTCTGAAGGTCTTAGGAGCTGATGAAAGGCATAACAATTTGTTCAACTTTTTGTTGATTTCCATTAAGAAGCAGGCTGCTAATTTTTATCTTTCATTCAATGTCAGTGTAGACGCCGTTAATTCCTTTCATAATCCTGACCCTTATATAAATTAATTCCAACACTAGTGCACAGTCTGTTGTAATATTTGTACAATAAAATGAATAGTTGGTTAACCAGATAAATTGTGGTAATTTATAAGACTCTGGTTTGCCCAGACTAACCTAAATAATATTTGTTGTTTATTTAAAGAAAAGAACATGCATAGTATATGGCCAGAAAACCTCTTAAAAATGTCCTAATAAGCCCGTTCCTAAAATCCCAGAGCATCCCGGTTAATAGCCTTAAGTTAATTGCTTTTTGGTTTCATTCCAATTCCCGTGGACTGCCGGCAAAGGCAACTTTAGCACAATCAACTTAATTCAAGCCGACATTGTGGCCAGAATCTTGCCACAACTTTGTACCGAATTTAAATGACTCGAAGAACTTGGCATTTCGTGTTGCGCCAACTCCCCGGAACAAGGCAACTTCGAGTGGCTCCGTTCTGCTCCTCGCTGCTCGGCCAGCGTGGAAAGTTCGGGGATAAGAAAAAAAAAAGGAAAGCCATAACAAAAAAAAAATTAAATCGGAAGTGGTGAGTATTTTTGGGGCTGCTGGCGTGTCGCCCCCAAAAGAAGCCGGCGGGAATTCGTGCGAAAATATAAAAAAGAACTCAACCGAACTGTGGGAAAAATAAACGAAATCACGAATATATATATATACGTATAAGTATGAGTAAGTAAATCCCGAGGAAACAAAGGGAGCGAAAGGAAAAGGCTGAAAATCAAATGCCAAACGTCAACGAGATTTGTTGCCCGTGCGGCGCATAAAACTCATTTCTCACTTTTACAACCTCTCGGAGGTGAGCGTTTGCTAATCTTCCGCCGGTCGGCCATCAATTGGCTTGCTTGGCCCCAAATCCCCGCATCCGAGTGGGCAGGTTACCCAAGTTATGAGTATGGAATTCAGAAGAGCTGTATATATTCTTACTATACTGCCTAATAAATTCCTACTCGGATTCAATCCCCATTCAAACACGTTGAGTCTGCTTTTATGAACCCCTCAATATTTTGGGTGTTACTTTTTACGAGTTTCCGTGTTAACAAATTGCTTCCATATATATCCATAGTTGGTTCTTTTTAGCTAATAAAATAAATATAGGCCGAGTGATGGCAATGAGCTATGGCTTTTTATACAGAAGAAACATAAATTAAAGCAATATAGAACTGCATATTTTGTGCTATTTAAAACACCGCTAAATTAAGTAATAAATGAAATAAATTTGTTGTGTTTAGAAGGTCAAAAAACAGATAAAGTTTTGGTGATTTTAATACACTGGAAAATATCAAAATATCATATGAAAATGACATACATGAATTTTGTACCTAACAAATATTGTTGCATACCTTTAGACAGCTTTTTAAGAGGTTTTAATACTGCAAGTCTCTAGAATACTTAATTTGTTGGCACACAAAGTACGCAAAAAGTTTGTAGCCACCAAACTTATTATCTAAAGAAACACACCCCTGTTCATACTAGTTTTTACTAGTCAGCTCGGCTAAGAGAAAGTATTTTATTGTTTGGTTTTTGTTGCGGCGCTTGTCCGCTTGCTTTCCGAGCACTGCACTTGTCCGTCCTCATTTTCTTAAAAAGTTCGCTATAGCCTAATGGGAAAAAGATAGGTCAGCAGTGTACATAGTCTCGTATATATCTTAGCACACACTTGTCAAGGCTGATGATATATACAAGTACTAAACATACAGGCGAAATGGATAAATGGATTGAGCAAACATTGCGCTCTCTCGTGTGGAATTTGAAATACCGTAAGTAATTCATATGGCAAACACCTTTAGAGCGTAATGGAATCGTTTATATATTATTAATTGGCCTGCATGTCTTATTTCGTTTTCTGCGGGCTGTCATCACCTTTCGTTTTTCTGTTCGTTTCTTCTTCGTTTATTTCCATTGAAGAATTTCTCCCGGTTACCTTTGTCAGTCTTGTTTTTGGCAGACGAGAGTACGTGTTTCAAAATTCATTCATACACTGAGAGGAAAATAAATAGATGTGGCTGTTGTTTATCATATATCATACATTTTGATTTAGCTTTTGAGAAGGTTAAATATTGAATATTTAAGGTCTATGGAATGAAGACTTAAAAAAAATATTACTTTATCTTGTAATTAATTTAAGTTAACCAAAAAGAATTCTCAATGTTTGAGAATTTTAAATTAAATTAAATTAAAAATACCTAAAAAAAAACTGCATAAGCAATTAAATTAATTTTAAATTTCCTTTAGTTAAGGCCATAGTTTTAAAATCAATTGAAATGGTGCCAATAAGTATGCTACAAAATGTTACAAGCTAATACATATATTTCATTTCATCGCAGATTGCAAATCTTTAGACATTTCTTTGACACCAGTGAACATATTTTTGTTTTTAAGAGTTTCAAATATGTTTCAGTATCACATATTTTATAGAAAATCACTCACAGATAGGTGTTTTTTTATATTATGAAAATTCTGGTGATATTGTTTTGTTTTTCGCTCCGTGTACCTCTGTGATAGATGGACTACTTATATGTATAGAACGCCGGGGAATGCAAATGGATGTGTGGTAATGGGATGTTCATATGTATTTTCGAGTGCTTCCCGGCCAACGTTGCCTCGGTCGATTATAGTTCTGTTTTCTGATCCCATTTAATGCCTGGAATTTGTAAGTAATTTACCAAACGACACACTAAATTGGCTGGCGTAAAAAAAAGACATTCGGTTGGAAAGTTCTATGGCATTAAGGATATCTCTCTTGTGTGCCGCCCCGCGCATTCATGATTATTCCAAGTGGCCATAACGTGGAAGCGTGAGCGTAAACAAACACAAAAATTTCATCGGCAGAGCAGAGATAAACGGTGGCGGCGGCAGCGGCGGAGGAGACGAGAATCATATACGAATATATATGCGACAAAAGCGGCAAAAGGCATTAAATGAAGCCAAACACAGAGGAACTGCTCGTGGTGACAAATATAACAATAATAACAACGACAACAACACACACCGTGGCATATGCTGCTATGATTCCGAAATAGCGCGCTGAGCGGATGGCATTACGTATACGTACTGGTGTACGAGAGGTCGCGTTCCGTTAGACTAGCGTCCGCAGCGCATGGAATACCGTTACAAACTGACGCAGGCCACAAGCTCGGAAATCCTTTTTGGTCGCTGCTGCTGCTGCTGCCTCTGTCTCTGCCTCAGTCGGCGTCGCAGCTAGCCTCTCTCTCTGGCTCTCAGCATGTGTCGCCAAATGCTGTGAAAAGCAAAACAAAGAGCGATGGCCGCATCAGCTGATTGCCCCGTTCCATTGCCATTTAACGTTCACTTCGCAGCGGAGGCTGCGCGCGTCTCTCCCGCTCTCCCACCCACGCACTGCGGCCGGCGCGCTGAAAGAGCACGAGGAGCACGGGACACAGCATCGATGGTAATCGTAAAAGATGCTAAGTTTGATAACGTCCCAACTGGTGTTTGCATTTCAAATTTATGATATGCATCTGAAAATTAAAACTTTAACGCGACACGACGCGGAATGCGAAAGATTGTTCAGAGAATGTGATTAAAGAGGCAACAAAAAAGAAGCTGGTAGTGTCGGAGATTGTTCATATCTATAAAGTGAGCCATGAACATTGTGTGCTAGAGAAATTTATACAGATTTTAAATCAAGTATGCAACCAAATCTATCTTATTTGTGCTTACAAGACTTCTTTTTATGAGTATGAAATGTAAACTTTCTTAAATTGTAGCCTACCGTCACTATAAGTTTGCAACTTTTGCTACAAGGACCTTTAATTTCAAATCAAAATCCTAGCAATTAAGTGGTACGGCTTGATAAGTCGGTAGGAAGCCTCCTTTTCCTGCCTGTACAGATAAAAAAATCAATTGATTTCAATTATATCATTGAACCCTTTGATACCTTGTTATTAAAATATCAAATTCTCTAGCGAATTGTGAAAAAAATTATCTTTTAAATCTGATAAAAATTTAAACCTTTTTGAAGCAAATAAAATCCAATTACTAATAAATAAGAATATTAAAATAACTAGAAAATTAAATGTAAATGCTAATACCAAAAAACTTGACTTTATTTTTAATTATTCGGAAATACTACTCACTTACACTCAACAGCTTTGTTTTGGTTCCTTTGTTGTGTATTGATTATTTTGGTCGGTTCCATGGCCTTTATGGGTGCCATATACGCCGTATACGTATTGTCCGAACGCCGCCAAGCCCTCAGTTCAGTTCAGGCCACTCAATGTGATTTGGGGCTGCGGCCTCGAGGGGATTTTGTAGCTGAAATTCACGAAACCAAAAATTAGGGCTGTCCCCAGCTACTTCACGGTGACCCGGTTTTAGGTTTTAGGTTTTAGGTTCTTTCGGTTTTAGGGTTCTCGGTAGCTTTAAGTTTAATGGCAATTAAGGTCCTGGGCAGGCAACCCGCCATTAGTGATTACGGAATGTTGGGGCCACCTCACTTCAGATTCAGTTAGCGAAGGTGCGTGCGGTACAAGTTTCCGGTGCAGCCTGGGTAAACTTCTCTGCATTTCATGAATACAAACAAGGCGGACAAGCAGAAGATTCATTCAGATACTAATCTCCCACGGACATGTCTCCTTGAACTGACTGTGGAAATGCGAATTGCTTCCGATACACGTCGATTCAGTTACGGGTTAGTTAGTCCGTCGTCCGGACCCGTAGATTAGTTGTTCGTAAGACCTCAGTTTTATTGGTAACTCTTTAAGACGGAGAATGTAATATAAGATTAACTTTAAAGGGTTAAAGCTTTAGATTCTTTAAGTTATTAAGCTATAGGGACCTTCTTCTTTACTTAATATTTGTAAAGGCTTCTAAAGTGATTTGTTTCTTAGATTCTACAGTGTCTTCTCAACGAAGCCTACCTGTACCCTGCATCACACTGTAACTATTGTTTACATTGTTGTCCAATATTGAATCCGCAGGACATGTTCAAATACTATCCTTGGGCACAAGTGCAGAATAGGAAAGCCGGCAAGTACAAAGTCCTAGGGCACTCGTGGATATCCGAAAGGTCGCGTGTGACTCGTCGTCGTTGTTCTTATTGGCATCCTCATCCGGTTCCGCGCTCTGTTTTGCATATTCCAGTGCTAATGGCCGGTTGGTCGCACGCCACTACACTCACCTGAATGGACGAATGTATGGTCAGGTGGGACCTATCCTTCGTGCTGGCATGCCATTTAAAAATATTCCATAAACATTTTGCTCAGTCCAGTATTTAAAAAATGGGTTGCATGCGAAATTTTTAGCAAACATCGCATCAAAGTTCAAAAGTGGCTAACTTAATTAATGTAATGTGTAGGGCAATAAAAGAATTTTGAGTGTTCTCGACTTGAGTTTAGAGAAAAATAACTGACAATTTAATTAATAGTTTTGAAAAGTGGCCAGAAATAGTGATACGCTTTAGTTTCCAAAGTTTCCCTTGATTGTGACCTATACTATTTGATAATATGTGAAGTTGCTCTTAAATTATATATAGGTTTAACAGAAAATAATTGAATATTTGCTTTATATTGAAAGGTTTTATTAGAAAGCCATTGGACTTTATCGTCTTTATAGCATTTAGACCCCTGTGAACATTAGTACATGCCATAGGGACTTACCTGACACTCTTGGCGTTAGCGATTATGAATTAGTGCAAACAATATAATTATTTAAACAGAAAATAATATCAAGGATGTAATTTAACAAGATAGTGCGGGAATAAAAAACTACAAAAATTAATAACCTGTAGGAGTAAAAAATCTAGGACTTTAACAGTCTTAAATGTTACTATATATTTTAAAGAACTGCGAGGGTCAATTATTATTACATTTATTTTTATACATTAAGAAAAACATGTTCTTTATATACATTCCTTCAAAAATTGATCTATGATTGTCATGTTCCTAAATAATTCACATAATTACACAATTGATAAAAATGTTCGTCAACTATCATTCAGACTCGTTCACTATTGACACCTCACAGTTGGAGATCGCTAAGTCCAAGTGACGAGTTAGGATCTTCCAGCAGAAAGTTGTCAAAGTCAATTATGATCTCTTTCTGTTTAGGCTGGTGTTTTTTGTAAGTCACGCCCACTGCGTCCAGCATCCGCTTGGAAGCCCTGTACTTGGGCTTTTCCGCATATTTATCGGATAAATAAAGAATCTGTGATATGCCCGACTGCAAGAACATGATTGAAAATAAATAAATAAGACAACCACAGAGATCTGATCATTACCTGTATGATGAGCTTGGTGCATTCGTTGCATGGGAAGAGTGTGGTATAGAGACGCGTTCCTGTCAAACTGGCTCCGTTGCTGTTGAGGATAGCGTTGGCCTCCGCATGCACCACATACATCGTCTTATCCTCCAGCGGATCATAATCATCAAGGCCCTTCTTTGCCTTCGACCAAGGGAACTCATCGTCGCTGCAGTTGCGGGGAAATCCATTATAGCCAATGGCCACTATCCGATTCTGCGAGTCCACGATGCAGGCTCCAACTTGAGTGACGGGATCCTTGCTGCGCTTCGCGGAGAGTATTGAGGTGGCCATGAAGTAGTCATCCCAATGCAGGTAGTCATTTCGCTTGTGGCTCTCAGGTGCCATTGCTTCGGAGGCATTGCCATTTTCAAGGTTGGGCTCTTCTACAGACATAATCACTGGAATAATTAAAGATAAGATTTATGAATGGTTAATATTTAAAAATATTTGGAAATTAAAAAAGTATAAATCATACATTTTTGTTAGGCTATTGCCACACTTCTTAATGATTTATATTATTAGAAGATGTTTCATTCAGTTGATTTTATTTTTATTTTACTCCCATGTTCCATTGATAACATACCATATATACTATGTGCAAATATGAATTTAGTTATAAGAAAAACTTGCTGTTGTGTTGGTACGTATATTTATTAACGATAAGGCTAATGATGGAATAATGGAATAAAACCGGTTTTTTAAAGCTGGATAAATGTCAATGTAAACGTTTGAATGTGAAAAAAGTGTGGAATATATACAAATTGAACAGAAACATTAATGGCAAGTTTTCACTATAATCATACAATAAAAACTATAGTTTAAAAGAAGCCCAGATTTAAATAAAATAGTAAATCATATATTTATTACATTTTCAGAGTTTTATTAATTTCATTTTGTTCTTTTTTCCTAACTTTTAGTGTCCAGTTTTTGTTGTGTGATGGGTAGGGGTATTTCGGATAGTCAAGGAAAGCAGGACAACTGTGTGCACGTTCTTTATTGCATTATATTAGACAAAACGATGACCGCAGCGGATTTTTTCAGCAGCAATAATAATATTTTATGTATCATAAATTGGAATATACAGCGAATACTTTCAATAATAATTTTCATATTCAACTCAATGTGTGGTTAGGCGAGTACGTAATTAAAACTAGAGGCGATCCCTCCGCCCGTCTAGGTGCTCTTCTGCACCTGTATGGGATTCTGCTTGAGGTGCAGGTAGATGGAGCGCATGCGGGAGACATCCTTGCCCGCCTTGTTAACCTTGGGATTGAAGTCGCAGAGCTTGGCTATGCGCTCCCATTCGGTGCCCGGCTCGATGCTGCCGTTTTCCAGCGTGGCTGCCTGCTTCTCGGCGTTGCGCGACGACAGCTTCGTCTTTGATATGGACTCGCCGATCTGGCGCAGCCAGTCGTCTAGCTCCTTCTTGGACTGCTGTCGGAGCTCCTCCTTTTTCCGCTCCTCCTCGAGATCCTTCTCCTCCAGTCGTTGTTTTTGCTCCTCGCGCCACTTGCGTATCTTCTCCGGCTCTTCCCGTGACGGAGGTGGTCCCGATATGCCTACTGGCTCATTGGACTCGCCGCCAATGACTTCAAAGCTGCCTGTGGATGATTCCAGGCCAGCGCCACCGGCGGACAATAGATCGTTGCCTAGCACATCGCCAGTGCTAGTACTGCCAGCGCCACCGCCCAGCAGCTCACCGAGGCCGCCATCGTCTGTGGTGGCAGCTGTAGCGGATCCAGATGCAGATCCGCCCGTTATCTCTGCCTCGAGATCCCCGAGAGCGGACTGTTCGCGCGCCAGGAACTCGGCCGCGGGATCAACCTCCTCCTTGGCAGCAAAGTCATCTCCGAAGTCCATGTCGATATGCTCTGCAAAGTGTGTTGTGATAGCAATTTAGTGGGCGTCTCACTCCAATTTACACGTACGCAGGGCAGTGGGCAGCAGTTGCAAGCTGTTTGCTCTCCGTTCGGGACTCCGTGCCAATACACACCTCTCGTTTGATTTGGTTAGATCTAAATGAAGATCGGTTTGGGCGGATGACTAACCGGAAGCTTGGACTTGCTAAAATGTATTTTTTCAGTTTTCTTTAGCAATGAATACGTAAAATGACTGTCATTAGTACGTGAACCAACAATAAAACAGCAGGTTATCGAACTGGATCCGGTTCCACAGTGTTGTATAACATGTAGACACAAATGAATGAATTTGTATTGTTAATTATTTAACAATGTTTATACATTTACTTTAAATATTGCAATAAGACAATAATATTAAATATATACTTAAAAAACTAATATTATAATTCAATGATTTTGGTTTCTAATTTACGCAAGACTTATGTACATAGTTGTATTAGATGGATAAATGAATGGACTTCAGTTTAACAATTTGCTTTTGTTACTACATATTCTTATAATATTTACAGTACAATATTTGTAAGCTCATTCTCTAAAAAACAATAATTTGCATTTATAATTCGTAATAAAAATTCACGATTTTTAAACTGCACCAAATGGACCACTGGGATACTTAAATAAACTAGTTCTACTGCCAGTGCTGGTTAATACGCGAGTAAAGTGCTTACAGCAGTGCGTTGATCGGAGCGATTAATTTGTTTATACTAAATAAAATGTGCCTTGATGAAACAAAATTGTATATAATGAATTAACTATTTGATCGAATTAAATGTGTGCACACAGTCCCGATAACTGCGGAATTGTACAACACTTGCAAAAATGGCGCAGAGCACGTGAAATGCGCATTTATTCACATGCCAATCTCTGAATTGTTTGGTTCATGCTTAAAAACCCGCGGATTTCTCACCTGTTTAAGGAGAAACACGGGACAACTATACTTTTTTTAAACACCAACGGAGGGCAAATCACAAAGACGGCAATACAAACAATAAACACTAGCAGCGCGAACCAACGAACTAGTTCCCGTTGGCATTATTCACCTGAGCCAGTGGTTCATTTTTCACTGGCAGCAGAGCGGCCATTTTGGAGATTGTTTCTTCCACAAAAAAGTTATGCACCGAAACTAAAAAAAACGTTGCGCCCGAAATTAAACATAAAATCCGCTCGTGCATTGGAGCGTGTGTGCAATCCGATGTGAAGAGAATGCTGGACCCAAGCAGCCCGACAGCAGTTCCGAATCTGTAACAACTAAAAGTTAGTGACTATCTTCCCAACACGCACGCATGTACACCCGTGTGTGCGCGCGAGTGTGTGTGTACGACAGTTTGTGTGCATGGATACATATGTATATGTACAGGCGGAAAATACGGAAAAAATGTCCCTAGCCAGAAAAACATTACGAAAACAGGCATAATTTGCTGCCAAAGTGCTTCCCCCGTAAAAATAAAGTCCTCGGTGCCGTATTGCAACAACGCAATTAACCCGCAGACGCCGGAGCTGGGCCGAGGCGGGTCAATTTCCAGCCGGAGCGCCAAGGCACAAAATACAGACGCCAAAAATTTCGAAGGGGGAACCAAGCGCATCGTGGCCAAAAGGGATACAAAAAAAAAGTAGGGGGAAACAATGAGTGCGAAAAAATGAAAGAAGGGGAAGAGAATTCCCTTTGAATTTGGCTTAAAATTAATTTATATTCAGCCTGGCGAGGATTTTGATGTAAATTATGAACATTTCAAAAAAGAAAATTAATAATAATAGTTATAATTGTAATATACAAATATTTTATTTTTTAATATACAAGGAACAAGTAAAAAAGTTGGTTTATAAATAAAGTAGCTAAATTACATTGCACAAAAAGTAAACATTTTAAAGTAATTAAAAAGTGTTTCGCATTTTGTTTAAACATTTAAAAAGGCCTTAAAATACTAGTATCAAATATCATCCTTTAAAGAAAAAGGTCAACTCTTCATTTAAAACAATTACAGACTGAATATAACAATAATCATAAGGGCTTTGTTGTTGTCTAAACAGTAAAAACCCAACTAATAGTCACATATTTACCTTTCAGTTAGCAGCCAGCGCAGCAGCAGTAGAAGCATCCAATATAAGCCATGGATCCCAACTCCAGTCCCTGGTCGTACGCCTACAACCGCATCGTGCCCGCCAGCGCTGGCAGCTCCGGCGGAACAGCGGAGGACTTCCAGCATCCGCATTTGGCCACCATAACCGCCGCTAGCATCGCCAGCTTTAATGCGGCAGCCGCCAGTGGCGGCAGCTTTGTGCCTCCGTCGCCAATCGGCAGCTATAATCCAGTATTCCAGCAGATCTATCATCATGCAGCGGCGGCCAGCGTTCAGCCGAAGCCCGCCCATTACGCCTCATCAGCGGTTAGCACGCCGCACCGCCAGCTGCAGCTGCCCAGTTCGCTGGACAAGCAGCTCAGCTCGTTCCAGAATCAGGCGGCGGTATCGGCAGCTGCAGCCGCTGTGGTCAACAATGTAGCCTCAAATTATTATGGAGAGAACTCCTCCTCGAGCGGTGCCTCGCCTTCGCCGACAACGGTGGCGCTAACGTCAACGTCGCTGACCTGGAATACGCCGAACATGATATCGAACACTTTCCTGGCCATGCAGCAGCAGCAGGCACAGCAGCAACAGCAACAGGCGCAGCAGCAACAGCAGCAGGCGCAACAACAGCAGCAGCAGGCACAGCAGCAGCAGCTTAATCTGGTGGCCGACAAAGTGGTGAGTAGAAGTTAAAGTAGCCGTAGCCTAGTCTTCCGTTCGACTCTTCCCTTCAATGAATCAGCAGCTTCTGGGGAAGCACCTACACCCATTAGTTTCTATCGCATCTATCGCATACTAACATCTCCCCCGAAAATCAACCCAAATCAAACCCATTTAAACTTAGGACTATGTCTTAGCCTCTCTCTTGTCGAACCAAACCCAAACCAAACACTTTCCGATTCCGATTCAATCCATGTATGGTGGCGCTGTGTAGCAGATTAAGCAGGAAAAGCAATTAAAAGCCTACAACGACTCGATTTACCTGATCCAATTGCAACAACAGCAGCAGCAGCACCAGCAGCTCCAGCAGCAGCAGCTGCAGCAGGAGATCACTGAAACAGAGTCGGAGACGGACACATATTACACGATCGATGGCCGGAAACTCAAGGTGACACGCAAGGATGGCCAGCCATTTCATGCGACAATCATCGAGCATCAGAGTGCCGGCGGTAGTCCAGTGCCATTGGCAGTGCCAGTTCCGGCCGGATCCTATCCGGCGCAGTATGCCAGTCCGGCATTGAGCTCCGCTGACGGATCACCCATCACGAATTTACATGCCGTGGACGTGGTCAGTACACCGCAGGCCCAGGTGATTGTCTATAAGACGGCGTCCCCGGTGCAGAGACGCTCAGAGGCAGGCGCTGGCTCGTCTGCTGCTGCTGCCGCTGCCACGACGCCCACCACTGTGGCCTACTCATCTGTGATACAAAGCACCCTGCAACAACAACAACAGCAGCAGCAGCAGCAGAACATATGCTGGACAAAGCTGGAAGAAGGAGGAGGAGGAGTAGCGGGGCAGGAAGACATCAAAAACGTGCTGCAGTTGCAGGTGGTGAAGCAGGAGCAACGCCATCTCGACTACGCAAGCGAGGCGGCATCCACAGTGGACGCCAGCGGCGAGAGTCTGGTGTTCAACCTTCCGCCCGGTCTGGAGATCAAGCAGACCTTCTATCCTGCGGGACTGCAGGTCGATGCAGGGGAGCATCTGCAGCAGCAACTGCAGGACCAAAGCCAATCCCAGTCAGCCGGGGGGCGGCGTCAGCACGTGGTGGCCAACATGATCATGTCGCCGGCGGCGTCGGGCAACTTAGCGTCACAGATTCAAGTAGTGCCAAAGGTTTGTATATCTCATTTTGTTTTATTTCCGTTCCTATTTGTTTATTTTTTATGTTTCATGTTTTCTATTTTAATTTTTTGCGTTTGTTAACTTATTGTTCTATATTTTCCAACTAGCTTTAATCCTCTGCCAAGCTATAGAAACTAATATCACTTGAACCCAACTATGTAGAGCCTTTTATCAGCTTTATTTCAAGTCCTTAGACAAATCAAATTTAGGAGCTATAGGTTAATAGGTTAGTTAATAAATTGATTTCAATCATCTAAAAACCATTAAAACAAGAATGAACGTAGGATAAAGTATTTCTGATAAAGCTGGAAATAAAATCAATTTAATAATAGATTAATCTATTTTTTTTTTAACTATGCGATATAATCGAAAAAGTTTTACACTTATGTAAACTCGTGGAATAGAATTTCCATTTATAGGCATCAAAAAAATAATTTTAAATTAATTCTTCTTCTTCTGGTTATTGATTCAATATATTAATGAGGATATCGATTTAGCGCAACGTTAAAATATTGTTTCCAATGTATATCGAATTTCGGGATAATTATCGACATTCCTTAGAGTCCCCCAATAAGACTGATTTTAAATTTAAAAACTTGGCTCTGTGCAGAGCCTCTGGGCTATGTGGTTTCTGTTATCCGTTTAAGTTATATGTTTATGCATGACTCTTTTTAGTAGTTTTGGTGGAAGCTTTTTCTTTTCGGCCCTTTGTTGTTGTATGCTTTATTGGAATTATTCTATGTTTAATCTAACAAAAACCACTTACTGCTTCAACTACTGCTAATTAACTCTCTAATTAAAGTCCTGTTGGCCACACTTTGAAACTGTGACGTTATGTTGTAATAATGGTATGATCCCCATGTTCAGTGAGAGGGTAAACACACAAGCACCGAATCGGTCTCAGAGAAATGCTCCGGGAGCAGCAGCAGCCAGTGTGTATATGTCTACCAGAACCGTTCCTAATGTCCCAATGTCACAATGTCCCAGCTATATACTGTGCTATATTCCGATGATAATCCCCCGAGGTGGTGCCGAGTATTCTAATCGCCATTTTCTTTCGCTACTTGCCTTGCAGGAGGAGGTGAAGCCGCCGCCAAAGCCAGCGAAGACGCCGCGCAAGCGCCAGCCGAAGAAAACGCTTATACCCAGTAGCAGTGACTATGGCAGTGTACGCAGTCCACAGGAGCCGCAGCACCATCAGCTGCAGCAGCAGCAGCAGCAGCAACAACAGCAGCAGCAGCAACAGCACAACCAGCAGCAGCAGCAACAGAACACGTACTACGACTTCAACAGCAAGTGGAATACTCCGCTCAAGACGGAGAACAATGCTGCGTCCGTATCGCCGGCGGCCACCATAAATATACCCACATATCCGCAACAGAGCCAGCAGCAGCAGCAGCACCAGCAGCAGCAGCAAGCGGCGGCAGCGGCAGCGGCGGCGGCGGCGCAGCAGCAACAGCAGCAACATCTGCCGCAGCCGGCACACCTGCAATCGTCGCAGGCCCAGTCTCACTTGACCCAGTTGGCGCAATATTACCCAGCCTTTCCCCAGCCCATTGCCTCCCAGTACACGGCCTGCATGCAGCAGCAACAGCAACAGCAGCAGCAGACGCTTCAGCAGCAACAACAGCAGCAGCAGCAGCAACAGCAGGCAGCCTACACGCAGCAGCAGCAACACCAGCAGGCCTATACGCAGCAGCAGCAGCAACAGGCGCAGCAGCAGCGGCAGGAGAAGACAGAGGCTGCCCAGCTCCAGGAAGAGGAGGCGACGGCAGCCGCAGCGGCAGCGGCAGCAGCTGCGGCCAGCAACAAAGTCATTGTGCCGAACATTGAGGAGGAGCTGGACTTTCTGGCCGATGCCACAGCGGCACCCAAGCAGGGTTACGCCAACTCTGTGTCCAGCAACGGCCGCGGCACAAACTCCTCCACCAATAACACCAATTTCGGCATACGTAATCCGAACAAGACACCGTCGCCGGAGCCGCCAACATGTCCGACCAATTCGCACGCCGCCAACAATGGACACGCTTCCACCACTCCAGCGGGAGCCAGTGCCTCCGCCGCCTCAGCGTCCGCAGCCTACAGTCCTGCTGCGCCCAAGCCGGTTAGCGTGGGCACGCAAATCGGTGAGAAGAAGACCCAGTTCATGGACAGCTATCTCAAGTTTCTGCAGGGCGAGCGGGACGATGATCCGCCGCCCGTGGTGAAGCCTTCCCGAAAGCTGAATTACCCGCGAGCGCCATACAAGCGGAAAGGCAAGGGATCGGGTAGTGGCAACGATGAGCCCACCACGTCGCAGGTCAACAATCAGGCCACAGTGGAAGCTGGCCAGGCTGCGGTGGATGGGCTAACGGGGCTCGTGGGCGACGATGGACATCGCATCAAAATACTCTCGCAGACGCAGATTTTACCCAAGAAGCGACCGCACGCCCAAATGGTTGCAGCTGCTGCCGCAGCGGAATCGTCACCCTCATCATCATCGTCGTCGGTGATCCAACAGCCCGGGGATCCCACCTCCTTCCGGCCATACGCCCAGCAGCAGCAGCAGGCGCAGCAGCAGCAGCAATCGATGAGCGGACAGCATTTTGTGCAGCAGCATTGCGCTCAACTGGCAGCTGGCGGAGGAGCGGGTCAAGGTATGTTACTTGACCAACAACAGCATAGTTCCAATAAGCACTCCACTACTATCGCTACTACTTCCACGCCATGCAACAACTACAACAACAACAACAACCACCATCACAACACGTCAGCCAGCGCGAATTCCAATGCGACAACGCCGACGCCAGCACCAGCGCCGAATCCTCATCACTTTATAAACCTGCTGTGGCCATGGCAGCACTAGCAGCAGCAGGCACCACCAGCCACCCACCACCCACGCAGCACCACCACCACCCACACCACACGGACAGACAGAGCGGACAGACACTAGCGACCGAGACACAATAGAGACTTGAGACGACGACGACCCTTGGACGGTGTGTATATGTAAAAAAAAAAACCATAATGACAACATGAAACAAAAAGGAAAAATGCAAACTTTTAAATTGTTAAAAGAGCAGACAAAAACAAAACAAAAATAATAATAATAATAACAAACAAAAAAAAAACATCAAGGAGAATCCCATGAACAAAAGTATAAAAGTATTTTTGAGATGATGAAGAATCAAGAGAGAAGAGAGAGAACAAATATTATTAATTTTCAAAAACCCAAAATAAACCGTGTATTTTTATTATTTGTACTTGAGTAAGATGGAAACCCATTCCGATCCGATGTGCTGGTGGTGGTGCTCGTGGGTTTAAAAAGTTGTTGCAGGTTCTCGTCGTTGTCGTTCTTGTTGTTGTTGTGGCTGGCCCCCTTTCACCCCCGTTTCGACTGCCCATGCCCGTCTGTGTCAGTGTCCACATCCTGTTCAATGTTGTTGCTAACCACACTTTTGTGCTCCTCCACAGACCCTTTGAGTGTGCCGCCGAGACGCGAGCAATGCTCGCGGAAGGCCAAGAGCCAAAGCAGCATGCACGCGGCCATGCTGTTGAATTCCTCTTCTGTCACCGGTGAAACTGGCATCGTTGGCGAGCCGGATGAGTTCACCGATTCGGACACGGATCCCGTGTGGACTCCGCAGGAGGAAGACGTAAGTGTTGAGCCACCCGCCGAAGCGAATTCCATTCCATTCCCTCCTTCCTCACCTCTTCCCCACACCTTTTATGCAGAGCGATGATGCCGGCAAGGGCTATGGAAAGCGCAAGTTGGCTGCTCGCCGCTTAAAGGGTACGCCACGCAAGAATACCTACGAGCAGCTGCAGCACCAGCAACAACAGCAACCACAACAACAACAGCAGCAACACCATCAGCAACAGTTGCAGCAAATGCAGGTGAACCAGCAACAGCAACACCAGCAGCAGCAACAGGTGCAGCAATTGGCCACTGGCAGCAACGACTACAATCCCCAGCAGAATCTCTCAGGAGTGACGGATGTGGGCTATGCCAGTGCCTCCTCGGGCTCAGCTGCCACCACGGAGAACTTTAAAGTAAGCTTGAAATTAGGCCTAATAGCTTTTAAAGCAAGTATTCGAGCTTAAAATTTAAATATATTCTTTATATAGACGGGCGACTTTATAGTCCTGCGATCGGACTTGGTGAACGACTGGCCCACCATTTGGCAGGTGGACTCCAAATGCATTTTGCAGAAGTACGAGCCCTTCCGCCAGAACGGAAAGACCTTTTATCGCAATATGTCCAAGGTTTGTTTGTTTGCTTTAAGATGTATTTTTTTAACCAAATCCAAAAACAATTCCCATCCAGTACGCCTCATGGAATCTCGAAACGAAGAAACTCTACCTCAAGGCACCGGTGCGCATGCAGCTGCATTCCCACACCGAGACTATTGTGGAGTTCATGCGTTCCGAGCTGCTCGCCGATGATACCGAGCAGTTTATAGAGAAGATTATGGAGGACTATCTCTCCTACCGGGACAACTTTGAGATCTACATTCAGACCATGATCTCGCAGGCGCTCGATCCGAGCTTCTTTTCGGAAATAACGCGAGAAAAAGGTTAGAATTTTGCAAGATTTTTGTAAAATTTAATTCAACTGATAAATGTTCCTTCTTTAGACGACTACTTTTTGGGCAGCGTGCGCGTGGTTGACACCATCATGGAGAACTGCAAGCGCAAGCTATTGGCCATTACTCCATGGACAAGGAGCACCATCTCCTCCATTGAGACTTGGCCCAAGTGCCATGTGTTCTCCGAGTGGGAGCAAAATAATCTGACGCAGAAGAACTGCGCCGGTTGTCATCAGCCGGGAATTGCAGTTCGTTTTCTGCTTTTCGGAGAGCCATATAATCCCAATACCATGCAGACCATACCCGTGGATCCCCGCATAGTCTATGAAAAGGTATGCATAACTCTGATTTTTAAACATATTTCAAACGGTTTAAGATGCCAGTCCAAAGAAAGAAATCAAATATCCTTGAAGAATAAAAAATAAAAAATAGAGAGAGATATTTATCCATATTTTTATATGATAATTTGTTGGACAAATCAAAGTTTAAAAAATCTACAGCTAAGAAAAAACTTTATTAATTTAAATTGGGAAAGCTTTTTTGTGTTCGCTTTTTTCTACGTTAACAGATATCCCTTTATATCCTTTAATGTTATTTAATTTATACGTATTTTTATCTTATTGTCTTTTATTGAATTCTTGCAGGACATTGTCTTATGCCGGATTTGTGCCGCACGTGCCGATCTGTTCCACAAGATTGCGCACGAGAAGTTCAATCTGTTCATCAACTGCTCCCAAAGGGTCACCGAGCAGCAGCAACAGTTTCCGGGCAAGACTTCAACGGAAATACTGAACGATCTGCTGGCCGAGCACAACTGGATAGATGAGGTGAGACTAGGGATTTTCTTGTTGAAATTAAAATTAATTCACACAAATCGAAATATAATTTTCAGCTATTCCGCAACATGCGCAACTGTTGGGCCGAGGTGGAGAGTCTGGAGCGCCAGAAGCGTTTCCGTGAGGTCATGCAATAGAAGCCATTATATCACACCAGAGCAGATGCCTCCCGAATCATTGTGTATCCAAGTGCTGGACATTAGGACAAGCCCCACGTATCGCTGCAATAAACTCAATGAGTTGTTATTTTTATTACCACACATATGAAAACAGATGACAGACACGCGAAAGCTTAGTTTTTAGTGCAAAGACACATATTATTGTACTATGGTAGGGCATAAGAGTAAGATATACGGTCTACGTGTGGACTCTGCATAATGCAATGCCATGTAAATAGCTATACACATGTATTTAGCTATAGCCGTGCATTAAATATCATATATGGAATCTAGAACGGTACTAAATAACATAACGTTAGTACTAACCATACTCATTAGTTTTGGAGAAATCACATTTCTGCTTGAATCATTCTTTTAGCAAGAGTTCAAATTTCACAATTATTTTATAGGTTTTTATCAGTTAAGATCATCCCCCCCTCCCCCCACGCATACAATCAAATTGTGTTTCGCTTCTGGAACCGTAATCATCTAACTTAAGGCACTGTAAATATATTTTGTTTACTTTAGTTACGCAAAAATCCAAGTGCAGAGCTTTCAGTTGACATCTTTATTTGTTATGCGGATTTTTAAATTTAAGTTGTGATTTTCTCAGAATCTTAGTTTCCTGAATAAATATGAAACAAAATCACATCAACAAACTTTTGCCTGGCCTCAGAAGTCAAGCCATACATGGGGGCGTTACTTTGCCACTCGAAAGAATTGAGTGCCATCTCAAGAGAGTTTCAGAGCGAGGGAAAGACATTTTAAATTTCTTTTCGGTGGCTATGCGAGAGAATTTTAAAGATCGAAATGGTTCCGGTATTTGGGAACTTAAATACATATGTACATTAAAAATCCAAAACGATTTCTATACCTCTATGTTTGGTATAGTAAATGTTCTTTTTTATTTGGGTTGTCATAATACTGAAGCCCTTTGGCTAGGAGTCCATCTTAAAAAGCGGCTCGGTCATCTCATATTTGATTAAATCCTTGACTATCCCCAGTATTCGGCGTTTGAAAATGGGCAATGTGCGCTCATTAAGCATTTCGTATTCCTCAATCAGGTCCTTGTACTTGGATTCGTCGGAGGAATCCGAAAGATCCTGGATGGCTTCGGATACCGTATCTATATCAAGCACTTCGTTCGCATTGGAAATGAAGAAGGGAAGTGAAAAGGCGCCCATTATTAGGCCGTAAACTCCATAGAGTTGTAATTGGCGGTTGAAGACGCTGCGTGGATATATCTCCTCGAGACGAAGATCACAAGAGGCTAATCGTTGGTCCAAGGTGTTGTAGTACGCGTTCATAAATTCGGGAAAGTGTTCATCCCGCAATTGTTTCTCCGTACAGGCAAAGAGGTAGTGGACTATATCCAGCACTGGCGGTGCATATCGGGACATTTGGAAGTCAATGAGCTTGGCTTCCACAGGTCGGCCAAGAGGCTGTGGATGAGAAAATAAGTATAATAAATACAATGGGTACTTATAGAAAGGACTTGTAAACATCTTTAACGACTTCTTACCTCATGTCTGTATAGGATATTATTATTCCAAAAATCACCGTGGCAGATGACAGCATGCGGTGACTGGGATTTCCCATCCACGCAATAGAGCGCCAAGGACTTTAAATACTTTTCACAACGCTCCAGGACCTCTCGCATGGCAGCGACTTCCGCATGGTCTCCATCCGTGTCATCCAGTATATTGCGCGCCCTTCGCAACTGCGCCTTACCAAACTCAATGGTAACCTCCTCGACATTGGGAGTGAAGAGGTTATCCTTTTTCACGGATGCCACAAGCTCTCTAAACTTTTCCGGATCCCTTTTCTGCAGGATAAACGAGCAGGCGTGCAGCTCCGCTAGAGCTGTCAGAGAGCAAATCACAATGTCATAGGTGGGCATGGAGCTGCGGGAGTTGGGCCTGAAGCCACTCTCAGATAGATCCTCGAAGATGAGGAACTCATCTGGAGCCTTCAGTGCGGGCGTCACTGTGAATTCTGATAGGTTCTTGAAGATGGGGAATACCTCCTGGTACATGAAGACCTCACGCGCATAGTAGTCCACAACGTGCATGTGGGACCTCCGGGCCTCGTTCTTGGGCGCCATCTTGACCACTAGACTGGCCGCCTCGGGAACGGTGGGCCAACTGACGCGAAGGACCTGTCCGTAGGCATTCTCACCCACTCCCGCCATCGGCTGCGAATCCATGGGCTCATGGTGGCGCTGATAGAGTTCCAATAGGGCGCTCGTCACGGCGCTCGAAAGCTCGCTCTCATTACTCATTATTGCTCGGACTGGTTGTGATGTATTGTAGCTTTGTCGATGAATCTGTCTTTCCGACTGAAGCGCTGCAGTTAATGTTCCCTGTTTTTATAGTTTGTGGCTGGAAAAGCTCGCAGATAGTTGCGCTGCATTGTTGTGGGTGGTGATGAAAGGCCAAGTGACCACGTGAAAGAGAGGGTTATCCTGCAGGCTCTGGAATAGCAGATCTACAACTGAACATGATTTATTTATGTTAATATTTATTTTTACCAATGTATATGCTGGGAACAAGATTTCTCTTTATTTAAAGTTATTTATGATTTTTTTTTTAAGATTATCTTACTGTAAGATCGCTGACCCATTGTGTTTTACTTATTTACTAAGAAATATAATTTTTAAATAAAATTAAAGAAAATGTAGCCATATTTTGGTCTAATCTTAAGTGCTCTCTGAATGCAGTAAAAATCTATTTATATTGGCCAGAATATTATTTAATCGTGTATTTTCTATAGATCGGCAACATTTTCAAAAATCCTTTTTATACCCTTGCAGGGTATTATAATTTCAGTCAGAAGTTTGCAACGCAGTGAAGGAGACGTTTCCGACCCTATAAAGTATATATATTCTTGATCAGCATCAACAGCCGAGTCGATCTAGCCATGTCCGTCTGTCCGTCTGTCCGTCTGTCTGTCTGTCCGTCTGTCTGTCTGTCCGTCTGTCTGTCTGTCTGTTTCTACGCAAACTAGTCCCTCAGTTTTAAAGCTATCTGAATGAAACTTTGCATATAGTCTTCTATATGCTCTCACTGCTATATATGTCGGAACGGGCCGGATCGGACGACTATATCATATAGCTGCCATACAAATGTTCGATAAATTTTTAGAAAAAAAATTATAACTTGGCTGTTTTTCAATATTTTTGCATCATTTTTGAGATATAGCCATTTTATAATATTCCAGAATTTTGGTAAAAATTTTATGAAAATCGGACGACTATATGATATAGCTGCCATAGGAACGATCGGGAAATTAATAGAAATAAAATTATAGCTTCGTTGTTTTTCAACGCATTTTTATTTACTCTGAGATATAAGTTTTTTTTATTATTCTAGAATTTTGGTATAAATTTCATAAAAATCGGACAACTATATCTTATAGCTGCCATAGAAGCGATCGGTAAATGTAAAAATATATAAAGCTGGGAATGTAAAACTGTAACTGTCAAACTGTAAACATAATTAGTATAGGTAAAATGTAATGAAACTCTGTTTTGTGAGTGTTTTCAGCATTTAAATCTATAAAATAAACATCAAAACCAATCTGCAAGGGTATACAAACTTCGGCGTGCCGAAGTTAGCTTCCTTTCTTGTTTAATTTAAGAATGTTTTCAAAAATCAAAATAATATAGAATTAGGAAAACAGTCTGCTTATCTTAAAAAGAAGTGATGAGTGATAGTTAAAAGAGACACCATTTAGGGGAAGAACCCCAAGAGTTCAATCAATTTTGTTTATACATACCTATCATACGAATATCATTGAACCTATTAAATAATTATAATTTCCAAAATAGAACAACATCTTCAAATTAAATAAAAACCAACCTAAACTACTTTTATTTACAATTATTCAAAATAGGCATAACCACTTTCAGTTGCGCAGTTAGAAAATGCCAATATTTACAATAAGTAAATTGAATTAGTTGAAATTTTGTGGAAAACCAGTTAAGCCCTCAATCCAGAGGGTTTGCACAACACGATTGAACCAATTGACATAAATGATAGTGCACTTCCTCCTCCATTGTGTTTCGTGTTCTATTTTCAAATCCAACGTCAGTTGGCGTGATGCGAGTAGTTTCGGTCGTTGACCCAACTCAAGGCCACTGCGAATAGACCTTCCGTATGTGCATGCCATACATACCTACACAGGTAGTTAGAAAAGCATTCGATTAGGGGGAGGGGGGGTTAATAAAAAACTTAAACTTTTGCTTTACCAATTTCTGAAGCTTTCTAACATATCGGCCATTGAACTTGACCAGCGTCGTGCATGCACGGCGAATAAAAGCTTGCCAACCCCAACCCCGATCTAACCCGTTCTAATGATGAGAACCGATCGACTCAGTCGAGTGCAATTCCCTCCTAGACGTGAGCTTTTCTCCCAAGGCCATTGAGTGGAGGCGCGACAAGCTTTCGTCGGTTAAGGTTTACCTTTCATTGCCATTGAGAGCGAATCAGTGCTGTCAAAAATTTTGGCTGGATTTAAAAAACAAAAAATAAATATAAAAAATATAATAATTTCTATATATATCTAAGCAAGTGGCGCTAAAAAAAATTCACTGATCTTATGTTAAAATTGCTTCTAAAAGCAGTAATCCTTAATAGACCTCTAATACCGAACTTCAAGGTCGAAGATTACCATATAAACCATTCTTAAGGTAAGGCAAAGGAATCTAAAAATGTCCTCATTGTAAAGTGCCTGTTTTGTTTAGGAATCCCCGCCAATTTTAGGATTCAAGATTATTAAATCTGTATTTTAATTTTTTTTTTTTTTTATAAAATATTATCAACAACTGCCTTAATCTAGCCAAAACAAAAATGTCTAAGTTGACAGCATTAAAAGCGAGCGTTCGGCGGTCGTTAACCCGACACCATTTCGAAAGAAGCGGCGCTCCGCGGTTGCCCAACTGCCCGACAGACCCAAAACAAAATATAGTTTCGCTTTTTGATACCGTCTGCTCGCGGGGTATGATAATTTTTTACTCAGTCAACAAAACTAGAGAAAATTTAAATTAAAAAAAAAACACTATCATATTTCTACTTATACATTTTATTTAATAACAATTAAAAAGTTGAATTTCGTTGGTTGCTCCCACAAAAGCGTTGATAAATGCTCCGTCTGTTATTCTCCCCTTGGAAGTTTGTCCTCTAGAAAAAAAGAACTTAGATTTAAGCTTGGGTATATTATTTTAAATGCTCGTTTTAAACAGTTGCAAATCAGAATATTATCTACAAAACATGCTTATTGTTTACAAATATAAGTTCACGCAAGGACAATTACAGCATAGAAAGTTTAAATTAAATAGCATTGCTTTTCCAACTTCTATTGACAACTAAACAAATGAATAGACAGACAAAGTAAGACCTTCATAAATTCACAATCTAAAATAAAGAACACATAATACTCGCCCATAGATATAGCTCAGTTATATGATAAAAAAAGGGAGCTGGTAAACTTGGTGCTATGTTCGATGTTATTGCTTTGTTTTTCTCTCTCTTAATTTGTACAGGTTGTAATTCAAAGGTAATGAAATATTTGTTTGAATTGCAGCTTAAATATACGGTGGAATTGTCTTAGGTATATACACAATCGAGGACCAGTCGAAGGACCTGAAATTAGTTAACTAAATACATGCTTTACTGTAGCTCCGCGGAGTCGGCAGTGTTTGAGTTTGAGTTCTCCTCCGACTTCTTCGAAGACGGCGAGTCGGAGAGATTTGGCGAGAGGTCGCGCAGCTTAACAACGTTACCGACGTTCACCAGGTTGGCCGCCTCGGCCACCGAATAGCCAATATCCGGCGGCGTGCCCTCTGGATAGCCCAAATAGTAGTCTGCAATACGACCGGCTTCTCGCAGTCCGCTCAAGTAGGCTCCGTGCACGGTGGCCGGGTAATTCCGTATCGTATGCTCTCCAGCGAAAAACAAGCGAGGCAGACCTTCCGCCTCCTTACTTGATGGCGGAATGACAGGTGCCGCCAGTAGGTCATAGTCGCTGCCAGAGGATCCAACGGAGACATAGCTATAGGAGCCACGGGCCCAGGGATCGCTGCGCCAGCGTGTGACCACCGTCTCCTTAGGCTGTGGAACAGAGGTATTGCCAAAGATGTTCTTCAGCACCGACATGCATCGCCCAATGATTATGTCGTCCGTCACGCTCTCCACAAGGTTGGCGGCCATGCCAGCGACCAAAGCCAACAGCACGGGCGACGAGCTGATGCTCCAGAAAAGGAACATTTCTCCTGGGAAAATAAGAGATAACAAAAGGGATTAAAGTTAAGTAATTCCTTAAAATATGTATACTAAAAAGTAAGTAATGTAAGATTATAAAAAAACCAATATAATATAATTATTATATTTTATTAATAATTATTATTCTCCTTATTTATTTTTAATTAATTTTTTTTAGAATAATTTTTTTTAATATTTAAATATTATATTATTTTATCATATTAAATATTTATAACTTCTTCATTCACTTACCCCGACTGGAGGTGGTACTGCCCACATGACCAAAGAGATTCGCATTGGGATCCCAGAAAATACGATCGAAACAAAGCACCACCTTATTTAGGTTACCGAATCCTAGCCTGCGTATGGCCTGCTGCTTCCAATCCGGCAACGGAGGATCAAACTTGACGGTATTACTTTGCTGGGACTCTTCGTGGGCCACGGCCACTTTCAGGACGCCCAGCGTTAGGGTGCATACCGCCAGATCGGCCTTGTATGTCATCTGTGAGTTGGAGGTCTTCAGGTTCTCGGCCACCACTTCCACGCCATGGGTACCGTATTTGATCTCCTTGACGGCACTATTGACCCGGATGTCCAGATTCTCGGTGAGGGCCACTGGCACACAGGAATACCCATTGCGAACGGTGGTGTGATGGCCAATGAACTCAAAGTCATCGTCCTGGTCCCAATGCTTCAGTGACAGGTTGTTTAGTCGGGTGGCATTCGCGAACTCCAGGTTGGCAAAGTGCCAGTCCAAGATGAGTCGGTCCCGGGAGGAGAGGTACACATCGCTAGAAATGCATACAACAAATGATTAATTTAATTATTATTAAATATTAATCTATTATTTAGTGTTTAGAAAAATCCCCCTACCTGGGTCTGTTCTGCTCCATCTCGTGGAGCTTCGTCTCCATCTGCTTGTCCTCGTCGCGGAGCTCACCGAACAGCTTGACGGCTTCGTCCAGCTTGAACTGGGTGTTGCGTATGCTGAACTCCTGGCGCGCGTACGTTAGGTCACTCTCCACGCCCTTGGGCGTTCGCTGTTTCACCAGCGCCGCATGCTCGCTTCGGAGTGTGTCGATGGTCTGCTTGACCGACTTGATGCGTTGCCGATGCTCAATGATCTTCGTTTGAGCCGCGATTATCTCCTGCATGTGCAGGGCCCGCTTGTGCATTACCTGCATCTCCTGCATGCTGATGATCCACTCGAGGGCGTCGCCTAGCGACACCGGACAGTTGCCGGCATAGTTGAAGTCCAGGCGGTGTGACAGGTAGCTGGCCGACTCCAGGAGACGATTGAATTCCAGCTCGATGACGTCGTCCTTCTCCTTGGGCACCGGCTTGCCATCGGGCCCGTAAAGCGGGCACGTCTGCTGTATGGGCACCAAGTCCATGCCGATCTGCTTGCTCAAAATGGTCATGGGGTTGCCGTAGACGCCGGTCACCACCATGGCCCCCAGATCGGCAATGTAGCTGTTCTTGCGGAAGGTGGCTATACGGCCGCCGACTCGATCTCGCGCCTCCAGAACGATCACATCCATGCCGAACTGCTGCAGCTGCTGGGCCACGGCCAAGCCGGAGATCCCCGCACCGATAACAATCACTTTACCCAGTTTTTTCGTGGGAATCGGTCGCTGACGCTTGAAGATGCCAAAGTTGATGAAGCCGTGTCGTTCAAGGAACGAGTGCACCCGCCGCACCAGGCCGGGCTCGCTGTCAAAGGGAGGTGGCAGCGATTTCAGAGCATTCTCGAAGCTCAGCTGCACCTTGGGATTGTCCACCCACATGTGCAGCAGGCTGTTTCGTATGTTGAGGAACACGCGATGACCCAGGATGCCCGAACGACTGATGTCCGGGAAGCAGGCCTCCTCGTTGGGCGTCATCTTGCTGAAGGGCAGGCGGGACTGAAATACGGCGCCCTCCTGGCCGGAGAGAACGGTGGGCGTGCCCACGTCCCGTTCCCGCGCATCTCCATTCTGTGTCGGTCGCGCATTTCCCGTGGCTTGTCCCGACACAGAACTTGCGTTCGCCTCCGACCTCCGACCTTGGGCTTGGTTTTGACTCCGACTCCGGTCTCCCTGCTGGTTGTTGTTGGACGATGAAGAAGATCCGGGAGTGGACTTCTCGCCGGTGGGGGCAGCTTCTCCACTGCCACTGGGCCTGTTGCTGTAATCTACCTTGGGCCTGTTGCGTCTGCTGGTGCGCCGCTCATCCGCAGCGGCGCTGGTGGCAGGTGCATCGTTGGAGTCGTCGTCCGGCAGCTTCTGTTTTTGGGACGTAGCAACAGGAGCAGTTGCGTTCCGTTTGGGCGAAGGTTCGCCGTCGGAATCGTCGCTAATCAGTGTCACATACTCAATGGGCTCGGACATTTTGGAGCCAGCAGTGCCTCCGCTTTGGGTGGGCTTCATCGCCGGCAACTGGCAACTGTCGTCGCCGGGAAACCAAAAAGTATGAGCGTCCTAAAAAACGTAACCGAAAACTCAGACATAAACTTGGCAAAATCACGTTTTCGACTCAAACTTTCGGCTGAAAGTCACGGATCCTTCAGCACACATACAAAATTGGTATATATTCAAATTCATTGCATTTTATTATCCTTTTTTTTCTCTAATCTAAGCACGTTGTGGTCGAAAAACTGTTTTAGATCAAAACTGTGCCTTATTCGAAAAGAACAATAATCGGGTTTTGACTGCCTCATAAGCTGTTCCCACTAGTGCTGATTTCCATTTAATATTTTGACGTTATTATTCGAACTTTCAACATTTCGGAAATTGCAAAATTGTAAAATTGTTTATATGGTTTGGCCGGTGTGGCCGTCACTCACTAAAACCGGCTCGGCAGGAGGCGCGCTTTTTGCAGGCAGCGCCAACTGGTCACACTGCCACGCGGGGGTTGGCTGTTGTGCTGTACTGAAAATTCAGCATTTTTCTGGGCAAATTTATAAGCTATTTATTGGGGGTGACAACAAATGCATTTAACAAGGATTTATGTATATTTTATACGAAAAATTGTATTGATTTGCTTTTCGTCTGATTGAGAATTTGAAAATCTCATGTTTGCCCGCTAGAAGGCTACCGCATCGAAAAATATTCGATTGTTTTTTCCTGGTTATCGATCTGTGAGCCAATTTATTAGAATAACGGTTTTAACGTTTTTGAAAATGTGCAACTATTTTTTTTTATAGATTTTCCAATAAAACCTCTTAGAACGGAAATAATGCACATTAAGCGAAAAATACATTAAAATAATATTTACTAAAAAATAAATGTTAAATTAATTTGTATCTAAAAAAAAAAAAAATTCATATCTTGAAAGATCGTTTACCATAAATTGTAGCCAATTCTTCTAATACTTTTTTTTTTATGCGGCTATCCCAAGCGGATCATATTGATTTGTTTAAACAATACATTATTGATAAACGTTATGTACGTTCCCTGAAAGAAAACACATGTTTTAAGCTAATTGTTTAATCTTTCTGTGGTTGGCTCCCGTTTTATTTTTGTGCTAAAGTGGGTGCAATTAATCATCTGCTATAAATTATATGTATATAAACTTGTATTATCAACTGTTATAATCTATTTAAATAGAATGGTAATGTAAATATACGAAACATGACAGGTGACGATGAACAAAGTCTTAACAAATAAATCTAAAGATGCTCCGGATCACTCCAGTAGTGCAGTCTCAACGGAAATTCCTTTTACATTTCAACTCATTTCCAGCTATTTTATTTACTTGATAACGCTTCAGTAGCATATAATTAGGTTACCCATTTTATTCGATGGTTACAAGAGAAATAAAATTGCTGGAAATGAGCTAAGAATTCAAAAGAATTTCCGCTTGGGCGTGTCAAAGGGCAGTTCAGACATTCTGAAAATGAAAAAATATCCTTTAGGGACTGGAACAGAAAGATTAACAAATGAGATTCGAGCCCACCTGACCAGCTTGGGGCCGCTGAGGCCCTCCTTCTCGGCATTGTTCACATCGCTCAGCGGTGTGCTGGTGTCCTTTTGGTCATGCGGTCGCTTCGGAGAGGCTACCACCTTGGCCAGCTGTTGATCTGGCGAGATGAATGTGTCGCAATTCTCATTTTGGGTCTGCTCTCCATCCGTGTCTGGCGGCTTTTGATGCACATTTAAGGGATTCATGCAATGACCCTTGCAATAACACTTCTCGGAGCACACAGTGTGGCCCAAAAAGCAGGCGCAGCGTTGGCCATTGCACTTGGTGCGGCATTTGCACCTGGTGGTGGCCGTGCCGTCTTCCTGGGCCGCCGTGAAGTTGAGGGAGGATGCATTGCTCACCTCAGTGCCATTGAGCTGTGCTGCTGCCTCCTGCCCTCCGCCCCCCGCCGACTCCGTGATGGAATTGGACTGCGATCGCAGCTGTAAAAAAAAAAAAAATGATTAATTATGGGAAAACTAAAGCTGATTCACTATTTACAGATTTGTTTTTCTTTCTCTTCGACGGCACCCAGTCGGGATCATCGCTTTCGATGGTGATTACTTCCTGGCTGTCGTTCAGATCGCTCATGTAGTCGTGATACAGATCCTCGGTCTTGAGGGTCGCCTTTGACTTGGCCGCTTGGCTTTTTGCCGGCCGGCTCTCCTCCTCTACCACCACCACCTCCTCGTCCTTCGGTGCCCTCAGTAAAAGTGCCACTTTCTCCTCGTAGGAACGCTGTTGGCTGAGCATCTGTTCCTCGTGTTTCGCCTCGGCCAGCTTCAGTCGGTTGCTCAGTGACTCGTGCATCTGCTGGGCCTCCAGAAGCTGGGCCCGGACGTCGTCTAGTGCAGTACGTTGCTCGTTCGAGCTGAGCGCCTGCTGCCGGCGCTGCTGCACCAGGGTCTTCACCAGCTGCTTGCTCACCGAACGCGACTCGGCGATGCTTTGGACACCCTCCGACAAGGCGCGAATCCGACTGTCCAGGTCGCTTTGGCACACCTTCTGCTGCAGGTCCGAGATCTGGGCATTGCGCATCTCAAGCTCTTCCTCTAGGCTGGCCAGCAGCCTGGCCTGCTCCTTGGCGTCCGCAGGATTCGTGCTTGTTTGCTGCTCCATTTGATGATAGTGCCGGTTGACTTCCGCGCGGTCCTCCATCAGCTGCTCCAGACTGTGCTCGGCATCCACCAGGGAGAGTATGATCTCCAGTTCGCGTTCCACCCAGGAATCGGCCTTTGCGCTGCTGGCACCGCCAGCCGCGGTTCCGTGATTCTTGGCGGACTTTTGGCGTTGCGCCTGAGCGGATGCCTGGCGGTCGAGGGCGTCCTTGAGGCGCTTGTTGGCGGCCATTGCCTCCTCGCACTTGCGTTTAAGCACCTGCCGCTGCTTGGCATGGAGCGTCTGTTGGCGCACCATCTCCGACTGCATCTTGCGGTCCTTGCTTTTCAGCTGGGTCACCTCCTTCTGATGCACCATCCTCAGCTGGCGGAACTTCTCCGACTCGCCTCGCATGGTCCGGATCAGCTTGACCTTGGACTCCTTCATGATCTTGATCTCGTCGCTCAGATTCTTGATTTTCTCGCGCTCCTTTTCGCGCATCTTTAGCATGTTGGCCTGGGAGATGACCTTGCGCCGCAGATCGGCTATCTCCTGCTCGAGCGTCTGCAGTCGCTTGCGGCGCTCCTCGGCAATTTTAGCGGAGGAATCCTTGGTTTTGATATTGCGCAGCTGGTCCAAGAGACTGCGTCGCTCCTCCTCCAGATCCTCGATCTTCTGGTTGCACTGGCGCAACTTCAAATCCTCATCCGTTGCCTCCAGCTTGCTGAAGTTTCGCATGATGCGCACATGCAGCTCCTGCTTGAGATCCAGCTGCCGGTTGATGTTCCTCAGCTCGCTGGCCAAGTTCAGCTGCTTGTCGGTGTACTCCTCCGACTGCAAATGGAGCATCTCGTGCGCCTCATAGCTGTGATCGTGCCCATTGCTAAGCTGGTGGCGTGTCTCCTGGTCATGCGATTCCAGCTCTTCCTGCGTGCGCTGCAGCTGATCATCCACCATCTCCACCAGCTGGCTAATCTCCCGCAGCCGCTCGTCTCCATCTCCTCCATTACCGGAACGTGCTTGCTGTTCCTGCTGCTGCTGCTCTAGTTTCTCCTTTAGCTGGAGAACGTGGGCGCGGAGTGCATCGTGTGCCTGTTCGGCAATGTGGGCACGCATCTCCTTCTCTGTGAGATCCACCAGAGACTGGTGGAGCTCCTGCTGCAGTTTCCTGTTTCGCTCCTGCAAGCTGCGCACCTGCTCTTGCAGACGTTGGTTTTCTGACCTATCCAACGGTTCGCTAGGGGGAATGGGTTCCAGGCCAGCGGCTCCCACGGCGCTGGTGATGGAGGAGCTCATCTTGCCGCCGCCCAGAAGTTGCACGCGCAGTTTTTGAATGATGTCCTTGAGCATGTTGACTTCGGCCGCGTGCGGATCCTGATTAACCACCGGCTTGTTTTTGATTTGAAGCGCACGATCCGCGTAACGCAAAGTGCTCACCGTTTCCGCCACATTGTAGTCCGCCGGACTGACGCAGGCAATCATCAGGGTGATGGAATTGCCGCCGAGCGAGTCCTGGAGCAGTCGTGTCAGCTTCGACTGCCGGTAGGGTATGTAGCCAGGAGCGTTGGTAGCTAAAAAATGGAAAGTAATATGTAAGAGGGTACCGAGTGTCCATAAGCATTACTCACCTCCTAAAGCATTTATCACATTGCCCAAGGCCAGCAGTCCCTTGTTGATATTAACTCCCTCCTTGAAGCGATCCCCGCTGGCTAGGGTCTTCGAGCAGCGCTCCGAGCCCGCCAGATCCACTAGATTAAACCTGGAGGTGGTCACCGCTTTGCTGTCCTTCTTGGTGGCCACCAGGGTGAGCGTGAATATGGCATGGGAACGCGAGGAGGTCTCGTTCATGGCAGTGGCAGCCACTGCTCGTCCGGAGGAGCCGCGCATCAGATAATCAGTCACTTCCTGGGCAGACTTCACGGCCAGCTCGGTGAGGCCGGGCATTACCACCCTCTTGTTGACCTCCTTGATGTCAACCGTGATCTTGCCCGGCGAGAAGAGATCGAAGAACTGCTCCTGGTACAATTCCACAAATGAGCAGGTGACACTGAAGCTGTACTCCTCCTGCCGCTCGCCAATCTCCCGAAATATATCGTCGACAGCGCGCGGAATTACGCCCGCGCTCTCGTCCATCACCCCGTTGTAGCTGGTGCCCATGGTGAAGGTCTTGCCAGAACCAGTCTGGCCGTAGGCGAGGATTGTCACGTTATAGCCCTGCAGCAGCTTCCTCTGCTTGGCCAGAACGCAGCTCTCATAGATCTCTCTCTGGGTGGCGTCCACGTCGAACACATGGTTGAATGTGAACATCTCGCTCCGGTTTACAATTACCTGTGGAGCTCCTGGCGAGGTACGCTCCACGGCAATCAAGCAGCCGCGATCCACCTCCGACTGCACCAGAGGACGCACGCGCAGCGCCACAGCCACGGAGGTGGGATCCTCGTTCCCGCCGGACATCTGATAAAAATAGACATTAAGTTACAAAGTTTAACGAGTGCAGGCAAAGGTAAACTCACCTTTAATTTAACAAGTAAAACAATATAACAGACAAACACCGAGGAACCACGGGAATGACGCTAACATTTAGCACTTGCAGTTAGTTATTTAAAAAATGGTGGGCTCAGTGTGACCGTAGCGCGGCAGCGCGCTAAGCGGCGACTTATCGATATCGATCTGCAAGCTGGCTATTTTTTTTTTTATGAGTCAAACTGAAATGACGTAACTGCCTTGCGTTATACGTTAATTTGAATTTTAGTAAAAACCGATCTAACTTACGGATGAAATTCAGGATTACGAAAATTTCAACACAATTTAGCTCACTTCGGTTTTTTTTATAAATAAGCAAACCTAACAGTTAATTCAATTCGGAAGTTTGTTTTTATTTGGTTAATAAATCTGAATATTTGAAAAACATGAAAAACAACCACAATTTTATGAAATTCTTTAGAAACTTAAGTGGCAATAGAAATTATAATCTCAAAGTGTCATGTCGTTCATATACAGATATTGGTTAATTGTCTCGTTTCTAAATTTAGAGACAGCTTCGACGTTCCCTTTATGTTAACCATACTTTTAGATTAGTGAAAACCCAAAATCTATTTATAAAATGCAGCTTTTAATTTCCCAGCTTGTGGCAAGATGTCAGTGTTAATGAAAAAAAGTAAGATAACCAAGGTAGTTACGGATTCCATAATTTACTGAAGTGGGACTTTGAACATTCCACCTTCTTAATGTTTAAACATTTTATCTGAAAGATACATAGACCTATAATGGTTGAAACTTTGGCTTCTAGAACTAAGTGAACTTCTTGAACTGAATTACAGATATTATATACATTTTTTATAAATTAATAGATATTAATTAGCAATGTTGATAAGTTTGAGATATTTTTTGTACTTGTAATATATGTTATTCCTACAAAAACAATAACAGAACTACTGTGCCTGAAGTTACTCAGCCTCAGCTCAGCTCTGAACCTTTGTAAATCCCCCCAAAAGAGGTAAACATTGGTTTAGTTTTTGCCATTCATAGAATATAATATATGTAGTATATAATTGGAAACACCAATAATATCACAAGACTCAGTCACGGTCATCGCAGCACTTGTCGTAGATGATCGTGGGGGTGCAGGCCTCGATGGTCTCGTCGAAGAAATGGTCAAAGTGACATGTCTCCTCCTCCACTGTCTTGCTGTCGACGCAGCGGATGTAGTTGTGACAGTTGTTGCTGCTGCTGGCCACCAGCATTGTTCCTCGGCCTTCGCACCTGTTGTACTCGCACACCACCTGGGCGGCCGGGGCACAAACCTGGAGATCTTCATCGAAAAAGTATCCCTCTTTGCACTGCATCCACATAGGGTCCAGGTCAATTACAGGTGACAGCCCCTGGCAGTAGAAGTAACCCCGGCAGGTTGCCTTGTCGGACACAAACGTCGCCTTTGTCGATTTGGAACAGATGCCGCTCTTGGAGTGGGCCGAGCACTCGATCGTGCTTGGTTCCACACAACTACCACTCTCCACATCGAAGTACTGTCGCTTCTTCGTGGTGATGCACGTACTCGCGGTATGGCTCTCGGAGCTGTTGCACTCGTAATACTTGGCGCAGTCATTCTCGTTCCGGAACTTGGTCTTGCTCGGCACCAGCTCGCATATATTGTTCACATCGACGCACGTCGAATCCACGCCATGCTGGCAAGCCTGATTGGCCTCATTAAAGTGCTGGCTATTCGGACATATTCCCGGGTGCGGCTCACCATTCAAGCAGTAGAAGTACCTGTGGCACTCAGTCGGATCGGCTACCCATTCGCCGTCCTTGCCTTCGCACCGGTTGCCACAGTACTTGTTGCTGTTGGCCAGCGTGTCCACGCACTGGTTCTTGCTGGGACTGAAGGACTGGCCGGAGGTACAGGTAAGGACAGTGCCCTCGCCGTTGACGCACTTGATGTACTGGTCGCAGGTTCCAGGCTTGCGGATCTGGGTGCCGTTCTTGAACAGGCGGCAGAGCTCCTCGTACTCACCGGTGCTGGCCGCCGACGATGTCTGCCAAGTCATTAGAAAAATGCATCCGAGAAGCACTCCAAAAAGGCTTGATTCTGAAAAAAGAAAATGGTTAAAATAGGTTTTTTGTCTTAATCTTTAATTTGTTTATTATTTATGTTATGCTATATTATTCCGACTGATTTGCCTATCAATGGGATTAGAGTTATTGTTTTTAAAATCTTATCATCTCATAAATTAAAAAAAAACAAGGACTTCCTGTTTTTCTAAGTTATATTTTTATAGTTTGCTCCAATAAATTATGAATAAAGTTAAGATTGTTTTGTTTCAAAACTCAATAACTGCATGAATATTTCAGATTTTAATAGTCTTAGCTGACGGAAATGGCATTCTTGTCTATTTAAATGGTTTTCCAGATCTCAGGTAACAATTTTGAACAGTGCACTTAAGCATCGTTGATAATACTCACTCGGCATGGCTGATTGTTTGGGGAATTTGGTTTAATTTGCAGGGGAAGAGATCGCGTTGTCTGATGTGGCCTCGGGCACTAATTGCTCCCGACTAAATGGAGTTTCGTGAATGGAAAAAGTTTATATTAACCAGCGGCGAACATGGCTGCTGCCACCGAATGCCTCGGCTGATAAGCAGCTGCGAATCTTATCGATGTTTTGCCAAAAAGTACGTAAACCCCTTCAAGTGCCCAGTAATTTGCGATGCAAATCATCCGCGAAGAGGAGTCTGTCTGGGCGTGGTGTCCCCATAAGTTGTGGGCTTGGACACCTTATGGACACCAATTGGTCAGGGAAATGAAAATGAAACTGGTTAATGAGGTGTCGGCTCTTATCTTAAACAGAAAATAGCCTTTTATTGGCTGTTAATTAATTGAACTATAAATATATTAATCGCGTAATCGCGCAGTCACAAGTTATTGTTCTTGAATGGGTGTCGTAAATATGACAAAATGATAAAGCCAGTTAGTCGCTTTCAAATTGTTTTTGGGAAAAATCAGAGCTTTAAAATACCTAAGAAAGAACGATTATCATTTATGGTATGTTTGACTCCCACCACCTGCACGTAAAGTTTCCATGATTTGTTGATGTTTTATTTACATTATTTATAATTAGTTTATATAAATGTTTTTAATTAGCATCAGCAGGCGTGCCAATTGGGACAAGTTTCAGATATTAGGAGCGAAGAGAGAGCTAGAGCTACATAATTCGGTGAAAATAATTAAAAATTTTAATATAGCTAAAAATTTCAATTTTGTTTGAATTTATAAAACAAAAAAGTTAAATATGTTGGGTACAACAGTCAGATAATAATCATGAGAGTTAAGATAATAATTATCCCGATTTATTTGGTTTTATATCCTAAAATTTATGGATTTAAAAAAAAAAGAATATAAGAAAATACCCTTTGTAAACAATGATAATGATAATGATGATAATCTAAACAGCTTTTAAAAGCAGAAACATATATTTATTTTCATTTACACGCGGCGTAAGTTAGGACGTCCGGTACACAGGCACCCTTGGTTTGATCGAAAAAGTAGTTGCCGCAGGATTTCTCCTCCTGGGTGATGCCGTCCGAGCATATCAAATATTCGCGGCAACCGGTGGTTGCACTCTCCACGAAAGTAGCTGTGCGACCATCACATCGATCCCATTTGCAGGCCACCGAAGTGGGATTCTTGCAGGTCTGGCTGGAGGCATCAAAGAAGTAGTCCTGGGGACACTGATTCCAAGTGGGATTCGCATCCGGAGTGCCGTCCGCTTGTTTGGCGCAGAAAAAGTAACCGCGACAGGTGGCTGCATCCGTGACGAATTTGTTTTCCAACGGCTTCTTGACGGTGCCGCAAACATTCGATGGCAAGGGATGGGCATCGCAGTCAACCAAAGCCTTCGCCACACAGGTTCCTGTGCTGGCCTGGTAGTACAAGGCGGAGGCACAGGTCTTGTCCTTCAGCACACCCTTTTCGCAGACGTGGTACTTGTTGCATCCCTGAAGATTGTCAAAGTTCACGCTGTTCTTCACGATGTTGCAGTACTCAAAGCTGCTGGCCGTGCAGGCCGACTCGTAGAGCCGGGTGCAGGTCTGGGTGGTGGCATTGAAGTGGGTCTCCGTGGGACATTTGCCGTACAGGGCCGTCTCCTGGTCCGAGCAGTAGTAGTAGCCGTAGCAGGACTTGGGATCGGCCACGAACTGGGTGGCCGCATCCTCGCAGGACACCGCACAGCTGGAGTCATCCGTCAGGGCCTTCACACACTTGCCGGTGTCCTTGTCGAAGAAGGGCGTCGAGCCCGCGCAGGTGCTGTAGTGGCTCACGGAATTGATGCAGGTAATCGATTGGCCGCAGGAATCAGGATCACGGATCACGGTGTTGTTGGAAAACAGGCGGCAGATGTCCTCATCTCGGCCATTAGCTATCCCGAAGCTCTGGACCAGCAGCAGCAGCAGTGCCAGGCCAACGAAGGCTTTCGGTTCTGAAAGTGTGATCACATCTTGGTTAGTCAAACTCCCACGAAACTGAAGAATGTCAATGTCACCCACTTTCCATCGCAAAAGAAGAATAAGTTATCGGCAGGCAGCTCAGCACTCGACGAACTAAAGAACAGAACTGAGTTCGCTCCTCGGCGGCGATTGCTTTTATTGCCTCTATATAGCCTATATGGGAGGATCAGCAGCGATCGGCAGGTTATTTATTTTTATTGGAGAGATAAGCGAATTGATTTTTATTCGGGGTACCTTCAGAGGGTGTGGTATACAAAAAAGTACCCTGTATCAATTCTTTTAATATTTTGAAAGTTATATAATTCTAGAAATTTTAAATTATTTCCTTTCTTTATTAAATTATACCTTATTTTCAATAACTAAAATACACGAATTTTCTATTTTTTTTTCGAATAACAAAATTGCATATTTTGTAATTTAAGCATCGGGTAATAAAAAGTCTATAGTTTTCTACAAAATGACCATTTTGGCAATTGCTAACTGATAAATATAATAGGAAGTAGATAAGATTAATTATAGCTGAGGCACTAGCTGGCTTAATTCATAAAATACAAATAAAAGAAACCCGTTTAAATTTATACAAATTCAGGGGGTTTTGAACCCAAACTTAAGTAAAGAAATGTAGACAATTAATGAATGATGAAAAAAATGATTACAATTCCTGGAAAATATCATATATCTTATATGCTAGTACGATAGCTTTTGGAGTGTTACAAGTAATTTTAATTGCATATTTAGGAGCTGTTTTTGAAAATACTTGCAGTGTGCTTTTAGAGAAAAAATAAAAATATCTTTAGGATTTTTTTTATTAATTAAATTTTATATTAATACATTTTTTTGAATTTAAAGTTTTATATAGGGAATTTTTAATATTTCCAGGATTTAAAAATAATTTATTTAAAATTAATAATACAGCACAAGTATATTTTTGAAGTATAATAGATTTTCAAGTAGATTTTCCTTGCAAACTTTTGGCTTAAATTACCTTCACAACAAAATTTGTTGTCTCTACTGCGAACTAGACAACATCGATGTTATTGCTGCCTATCATATCTCTAAAAATCACCGATTGACATAGTTGTACTGACAAGGGGTTCCATGTGCATTTTTCATATGTGATTTGAACGCAAATTCTTCTGAAATCAATATAATATGCTGGAAGTACATATATGTATCAACTTAAGCGAGTGGAATAGTTTTAATTGCATATTTATGTGCTGTCTTACCTTTATTAGAAGAATGCTTCTGGGGTAAAATATACATATATTTTTAGTAATGCCAAAAATATTCTATTCTTGAATACGGCCATGTAGTTTATATAATTACAAGAGTTCGGATATATTAACATAAATTATCATTTATCATTGTTTTTCTATTCAAATTAGAATTATTTTTTATCACAAAATCAACTTATTAATTAAGTTCTTTGCTTCACGGTCTATTTTTTGATTTAAGTTTGGTTTACAGAAATATTTTACTATTTAAAATGGATTATATTTATATTATAATAATTGTATAATTCATATGAATATTAGTGCAAACTTCTAAGGAGTACGAATATTTCACACTCAGAGACACTAAATAGACAAATGCTTTCAATTACTTAAACGATGTCCTTAACTACATTATTACTCATACGCAGTGTGGGCTTTGTCCAAGTATTTGTGTATATCGTTGCAGTCCTGAAGCTTTAATATTATTCTAAAAAAAATAAATCCTATTTACTGTACTCTGTGATAAGAAATGCTAATAAAAAATCCCTCATGCAGACAGACAAAATCAAAGCAAATTTATTTAAAAAACTGTAAATCAGTAGCTTTTCATTACGCACTCAAGTGGTCTATAAACTGTTCCCATCATCTCCTCAACAATTGTGATTAGTTCAAGAGCAGGTCGAAGCAAAGATTCCAATGGAGATATGTAACTAATGTCGTGTCGCAGAAATGAGCTCCTAGATACCGGGAAACGCCAATGAGCGATCAATATGAGCCGTGGCATTCATTCCTCCCTGCCTTGCCATGCGTTTAAATTAAAAAACAATTAGAGACAAAGAAGGCTCGCAATCAGCAGCTGATAATCCGAATTCCGACCAAACTGTCATGTCAAAAAAATATACCGAGTTATATATATATACAATATATATATAGAGGGTCCGCTGACCAGGCTCCGATTAGAGAATATAAGGCAGTCCATTGTGGCCGGGTCCGCTAGTTTCACTTTCGACGTCCAACGCTGTTGAGCCGGGAGCTAACCCCAAAAACTTAAGGATGAAAGGTGCGTGCTTTACCCGAGAGACCTTAGAATCTTATCTAATTTTAATTGCGATACTTACGGCCTGTCGACGGCGGCGGCTTATCTGGTTGACAATTTTTAATTAACCGCTCTGACGAGAGCCCGGGGATGGGCCAACTATAAAAACGCAGAGCCTGCGATCGAAAGGGTTAGTACCGGAATTGGAACGTTCGCTTCAGTCGATTCTGCCAAGCGAATTAGTCACTATAAAACCAGGCCCAAGATGAGAGGTATGTAGGTGCAGGCCTCGGCCTCCGAAGATGGATCTATAACGCAGAGAAAGTTACCAGAAAGGTTTTACGAAGGCTTTTCAAAGTCTTTTTAGCAACAAATTACTAATATTGTTTTCACTTGGGGCTTAGTAAATTCAGCCAAAGTAAATAACCTTTAGGGAGGTCAGAAATATGATTAATGAATAGTTAAACGCTTTAAAGTCTATAAAATATGTATTCTAAATCCAATCCAAAGTTTTAAAAGAATATACATTTAGGGTAAACGACATCTTTATAATAAAGTTGGAATATGGTTTCAATAAAACATCATTAAGTGGGGTTTTGATTTAAATTTCTTAAATATTTTAACACCTTTTGAGGGTAGAGTCAGTAAGATTTAAGAACTAAAAATATTAAATATCCAATAATTAATTTTTGATTGATAAAAACACTTTACATTTAAAATCTAATCTGGTTTTGTGTGGATACTAATTTGTTGTATATAATTCCTTTACTCGCCAGGTTTCGATACGAGGATCTGTGCCCTAGTGGCCTGTCTTCTGCTGGCATCGCAGGCCAGCGGCTACACGATGGAGCAGATGTGTGCCCAGTGGTCGGGCACTGGATACGTGGGCAATCCGACCAACTGCCGTGCCTGGGGCTACTGCCAGGGCCAGAAGCTGGTCGGCTGGGGCACCTGTCCCGACGACTATATTTTCAACTCGCAGAAGGGTATCTGCGACTATCCCTACAGGACGGTCTGTGCCACCAGTGCCGTTCAGACATGCACGGCGGCCACCTCGCCCATGTATGTGGCCGATCCGAGCAACTGCACCCAGTATGGCTATTGTGACGGCAAGGGCTCCATCTCTTACGGCGACTGCGGTGTCGGCGGCGTCTACTCGGCCAGCAGCAGGTCATGCGTGTGGGGACCGGCCTGTCCGCAGAGCACCATCTGCCAGTTCATGTTGTCGGACATCTATGTGGGCGATCCGGACAACTGTGGCTCCTGGCTGAGCTGCAACAATGGCTATGGCACCCCGGGAACTTGTGGCTCCGGCCTGACCTATAACTTGGTCACCGGTAACTGCCAGAAGACGAATACGTGCAACGGAAATACCGATAGTGGTTCCTCCAACGGACAGTTCACCGTCGGAGATACAAGTTCTACCATCTGTAAAGATAAAACCAACGGATATGAAGCAGCACCTGCATTAACTGGCAAGTCCTATAGGTTCGTTAGCGATTTGACCACCTGCTATGGCTTCTACTACTGTGAGTCGGCTACTGCAGTTGGCGTTTGGAACCAGTGTCCCACCGGCACCCACTTCGATCCCACCATAGGCAAGTGCGTGTCGCCAGCCGCTTACGCTTGTCCCTACAACCGATGCGGCAACGTGAACTCCGTGTTCATGACCCGTTTGGGTACATCCTGCGAGGGCTACACGGTGTGCGCCAGCGGCGGAATTGGCTCCTGCCCCACCAAGAATCCTTACTACGACGAGGTCTACGACATTTGCACTGCCACCGCGCCTGGTTTCGCCATTTGCTCATAAGTTGTGTTTTCAACTATGTCAATTCCCCGTTAACCGGATGATAAATGAAATATCAATTAAAATAATAAATAACTTTGAGATAAGGGAAGGCTTTAAAAATCAATAAAAAAAAATTACGTTGGCTTCGACTAATCGGGATTCGCTTAAATAGGTTCATTAATTCTGTGGTTAATGGTTTCAATAAAAATATAACTAAGAGCTTTGAAAATAACAAAACTTAAACACTTTACGTTAAGAGAAATATCATTTAATAAGATAAATTAAAACATTGATTTTTAAATAATTTTAATAACTTTTAATTTTTGTAGACTTATTGTATTTTAGTTTAGTGGAGCTATTTCCTGACAATTATTAATTCTTTTCTAATGAAAATTAGAATTGTTAAATTTAAAAAAAATAGTAATTGTCTAATAATACACTTAAAATCAATTAGTAAGCATACAGTCATCACTTACTTATTAATATAAAGTGTTTTACAGGGGATTATCTTCTCTTAAACTAATTTTAAATCTTAATCGATATGGCCCTTACAGTCCCTATTTTTGAAGGACTAGAAATTAATTCACAAAGGAAGATCCCAATTTCAGGATTTCAGGCGTTTCTTGACTTTTTCATACATTTTTTTAAAGTATGTACATAATTAAATAAAGAAGTTTAAGCTTTGAAACTAATTATAAGGAAAATGAATGTCAGAATGAATATGAAATAGAATCTAGAATTTTGATGGATACAAAACATTCAATGAATCTTTTAAGATCTTTAACTTTCTGAGGTTCTAAAACTTAAATACTAGTAAAAAGTAATAAAAGGTATTAATGAATATGTATTATCCTATATATTTGATATTCTCTGGAGCTTAAAATTATTATAATACATATATTTTTCAAGCAATATTTATTCTTGAGCTTCGACTGTTTTATAGATGATATTTACAGGACGTGTACTTATAGAAACAAAAGAAATGTTGCTTTAATTTCATCTCTTCAACACCTTTAAAAATTGTTGCAAACTATTATTAAAGCCACAGAAAGCAATAAATATTTGATTCATGACTCAATGAGAATAAAAAACTGGGGAAGACGGCCATAAAAAATCAAATTGATATCACAAATAAACAAAAACATGTCAATAAGGCGGGGAATTCGATCTGTGGGCTCCTCGGATGTTCGAGAAGCCACCAGCAGCGCTTGACAGCCACTTTCAATGTCATCGCAGCGGATCCCATCGCAACATCTGCAATTTCCCTATCGACGGGTGGGGCCATTGATCGGCGCGATACCACCAGGAGGAGTCTCTTCTGCGAACGAGACAACGACAACGATGTTATTGCCGTGTAATTTACATTCGGCCCCGCTATCGTACATCAGAAAACCAGCGCTATCTCCGGGTTCTGATTGAGATAGTTGCGCTGACAAGGGGTTCCTGGGGCATGTGCATTTTGGAAATTGTTTTTCGGCGAACAAAAACGAGCAGAAAGGCCGTTGCATATTTAAAGGGCGGCAGCATCCGACGCTGCAGTATCAGTTTTGTTGTGGTTGCTGCCACCGTGAGATCGCAACGGAACGCTTCAGACACCAGGATATATATTAATTGAAGGATATACACCATGATGAGAGGTATTTGGACAGAATAGGATATTAGGATACTTTTATACTTCATAGTGCTTGGTTACGATTATTCTTAAATTGCACAGACTTTTGAAAAAATCCTTAATTCGAGTATTATTTTTAACTATATAATACAAGGATAGGAGCAAGTTTTGTTCCTAATCAGTTGTGACTTAAAACCAAGTTTCCTGTATTTTCTGTAATAAATTAATAAAAAATTATTATCTAAAATCTTGTAAATTCAACAAAATAATTTAATTGGATTTGTTGCTTTGATAACACTTAAACTTATATTCCTTATCACTTACCTTCGATCTTGCAGCCAGCGGTATCCTGTCGCTGCTGTTTGTGGCCAGCGCCTTGGGCGGCGTGATCGAGGACTTTGAGTACCTGTCGGTGGAGGATATGTGCGGACTGCTGCCGCAGGACACGAGCCTGTTGCGTCCCAGCACCTGCGACAACTGGGTACGGTGCCCCAACAGCCTGGAGGCTGCCGTGGAGCAGGGAGCCTGCGCTTCCGGTCTCTACTACGACAAGGACCTTGGTCGCTGCATCTTAGCTTCGAGTGCCAAGTGCCCCTACAAGGGCCTAGGTGCTACGGAGCAAGCGAAGAACTATTGCGCCAACGAGACGGACGGCTCCTTCGTGGTGGACCCCAGCAGCAGCGACTGCCGCGGCTACATCCTGTGCAAGAACGGCAAGCAGATCCGGGCCAACTGTCCCAATGAGCTGATCTTCCAGCCCACGTCCAGGTCCTGCGTGTACGAGACCCAGTACCACTGTCCGAAGAGCTCCACCAAGCGAAGCGATCCCGCCTGCCGCTCGCTGCCCAACAACACGCGCCTGGCCGATCCCGTCCATTGCGACCAGTACTACGAGTGCGTCAGCGATCTCCTGCACATCCGGTCCTGCCCAGCTCTGAGTGCCTACGATGCTGCTCTGGGTTACTGCGTGAATGTGTCTGAGGTGGCCTGCTACGAGACGGCCGCTCTGCCGGAGCCGGAGAACACCTTCTGCTTGGACGAAGCCACCGGATCCGCCCGCGTTGGCTACTTCGCCGACGATCTGTCCTGCGCCCACTACTACATCTGCAACAAACCCAAGGCCGGCAAGCACGACACGGAGCCCAGGCACCTGAGCTGCCCGCTGGGCCAGTACTTTGACTTCGAGAAGCTATCCTGCCGCGACCGCCTCAACGTGCGTTGCCAGCTGGACAGGTGCGTGGGCACCAACCTGACCTACGTGAACGTTGCGGGCGACTGTCAGAGCTATGGACGTTGCTCCGGTGGAGCGACCGTCAGCACCGGCCTTTGCCCGTCCGGCTATTACTTTGACGAGCGCAACCAAGGGTGCTCGTTGACCAACTACCACTACATCGCCTGCTCCGCCTAGGCCATGCACATCCACACCAACACCCAAACCCACACTCACTTCCAATTCCAATTAAAAATCAAATTTAAAACACTAATAAATCGATCCAAGTCATGGTGGAGGTCAAATGCATTGTAAGCTCGGTATTATTATGTTTCATTGGCGGGTCATTACTTATATTTTTTTAGTAAGACAGAGCTTTAGAAATGCTAAATATGTAACAAAATGTAATATTTGTTTAATGTAATTATGATTTATTTTATTACATTTAAAAATAAAATGAAAACAAAAAAGAAAAGAAATACTGATGGTAATGTTTTTTTAAAGAAAATGTTAAGAAGTCCTTCATCTAAAGTCCTTTGTTTATTTATTAAAAATATTTAAACATTTAAAAATGATGGAACGGAAATGTTTATTAGGGTAATCGAAAATGGGCGATAAAATTCTTGGCAACCCTTCTTCTTTGCTATCAAAACTCGCCACACACACTCTGAAATTTGTTGTTTTTGGCAATCTGTTTTCTTGACAGTTTGAGTACCGAAAAGTATTATCAGTTTTAATTAAAAGAGTACCCCAGGTGCCGGGTTCGTAGAATTCGACACCGATTCTAGATAGTCCATCGATAACAGATTTTCCATTCGCCGATCGCTTATTTCCGCATTTGCTTTGCGACGAACAACAGGTATCCAACATGCAAGACCAGTTTATATTTATTGAAAAAGTATTGGTTTGTGTTGAAACCACACCCTGCGTATGAGTGATTTATTTTTATAATATCTTACTAGGGGACGAACAAGAGGTCTCCAACATGCAAGAGCAAGTTATATATTGAAACAGATATTCAAATATTTATTTATAATAAAAACTTGGTAGGAAAATAAAAAAATCAAGCTGTATTTAAAATACACCCGGCGTATGAGTGATAAAATGGATTATACATTAATTTAATTATGTTTAATAATAATAATAATATAATTATTAAGAGATGATCAACAGGTCTACAAAATTCAAGAGCAGGTTTTTTTTGAAAATAAGTATTCAAACATTTATTTATAATAAAATCAAAAAGTAGAAAATAGAAATTTAAGTTGTATTGA